>NC_143097.1:1217121-1520151 GCF_061535455.1 Colias philodice
TTTGCGAATTAAAATTATATTATGATGATGTAAAATGTAATTATAATATTTATAATATCAAAACTGAATTCCCATAAAGCTGTTATTAATATCAGATAAAACGATAAAACCTAAATTATAATATTATGATGAAGGTACATATAATCCATACTAATATTATAAATGCGAAAGTAACTCTGTCTGTCTGTCTGTTACTCAATCACGCCTAAACTACTGAACCAATTTGCATGAAATTTGGTATAGAGATATTTTGATACCCGAGAAAGGACATAGGATAGGTTTTATCCCGGAAATCCTACGGGAACAGGTTTTTCTTTGAAAACGCGGGCGAAGCCGCGGGCGGAAAGCTAGTTGTGTATAAAATAATATTATAACAACATTGAAATGTTTTTTCCGCGAAATCTACATAACATTAAGATTGTATGCCTCATTAATAATGTAAGAAGAAACACAATAATAGAAAATGTTATAAAATTTATCTTGTAAGGAGATTTATTAGGAAATGTGTTTTTCTACAGTGTTTTTAATATAAAGCTCTCATTGTGTTTCTTATAAGTTCAATAGCATGAGGAAATATAGTTTTCTAACGAAAAAAGAAAATATTCAATTAATAAAGTGCTTTCATGTATGTAATTGTAAATTTCTAGCTCTGCAGCCAAAATATATATATAACAACATTAGTAAGGTAGACGTTAAAATAATTATATTTGAAGGTTGAAACATGTCACGATAATAGAATTCTCATGTCGACGCCATTTTGATTTCAAATGTGACTCAGCAATAATTTGATCGTTTGGTTTCTTTATTATTTTCATTCGTTATTCGAAGTCATTCAGTCTGGAATCGATTGAGAGAACATTTATTTATATTTGCTTATTTTTATTTCTTACCAGCAATGCTCCGCGGTTTTACCCGCAGTGCTCCGCTCCTGTTGGTCTCAGCGAGATGATATATAGCCTTAGCCTTCCTCGATAAAGGGGCTATCTAACATCGAAATAATTTTTCTAATCGGACCAGTAGTTCCCGAGATTGGCGCGTTCAAACAAACAAACAAACTCTTCAGCTTTATAATATTAACATAGTATAGATATCTTTATATTCATTAAGTATTCACTGCACATAAGAGACGATTGAAATTTGAAACACGTTTAAACCTTGTTACAAATATTGTAATTATAAATTTTTCACGCTGTAGCGGAAAGGCTATGGTTTAAATCTGTTTATGTCAAAGGTCAAAATTTCGTACAACCGATGTAGCTCTTACGAACGTTATTAAAAATTGTAATTAACGTACAAACTCAAAATAACGAATTGTATAGGTAATATACAGCGAATTTATCTGAATTAAAATTTGCAATCTTTATGTATGCTGAAGAGTTAATTCATTTTTTTGAACGCGCTAATCTCAGGAACTACTGGTCTGATTTGAAAAAAATATTTCGGCGTTAGATAGCCCCATTTATCGAGGAAGGCTATGTATATCATCACGCTAAGACCAACTGGAGCGGAGCAAATGCGTAAAACCGCGGGGCACAGCTATATATTTCAACTTGAACGTAACCGTCATACTTACCTATTTCTTTATTTATTAGTGTTTTCACACATCTAGTTTTAAAAGTATATCTCCATAGAAAGAGACGTTAAAATCACTGAAGGGTAAATTCTCGCTCGCAAATAAAATTTTCAATACGGCTAATAAAGCCTGAATGTGAGATTAACCTGCTAAATGAATTCTAAACGGCGCTATTACGGTGAAGTAATGAAGAAAATTTTACGCAAATTTCTGAATATTTAAAATAGTATGGAAAGCTAGGGAGAGTTAAAAGTTTGTGTTTATTGCGTTGAAATTATTGTGGCATATTTTATTTATCTGACTAATTTTAACGTAAAAACGTTATCTTTATTTATTAATTTATACTATTAAAATATTTTATTCATGAAACCATTTTATACGATGGAGGCACTTGCTTCAAAAAATATTTGTTTCTTATTACTGCGGTATTATAAATTAAAAATTACATGATTATTCATTAAGCTTTTGATATGAATTAAAATGCGTTTTATTCATTACTTCACCATGTATATGTATGGGCTATAGCTAAACTATTGAAATACTCAATGATTAAAATCCATTGCAATTGTTTTTAATTTCACCATCGAAAAGCATACTAATTTCTGTCGTAAGACTTCTTTCTATTTATAAAACACTAATTTGTAATTTCAAATAGATCTCAAAGCATAAGGAAATATAATCGAATGTACCTAATAAACATAAGGGTACACACTACACATACATTATCGAATCTATTAATTTTAACAGTAACAAAACAGTCTAAAGACTCTTCAACAAGTCAAGTAGTCCCCTTCAAACAAGATTATACTTCAGTTACACTCTGCGGAAAGCTATGGAGGAATTATGTCCTAAACAAACTGGCCAATCCGTAAACGTTTGATTAAATTTGTAAAGCCTTAATTGGTTCACATCTTTGAATATATTTTGATAGAATTTAATATAACGCGGAAAAATTGGGTCACGTTGAAAATATTATACGGCAGAAGATCACACGTTGGACAGGTATTGAATTTTTTGTTATTTTGTATCTGTATTTACTTTTCATGTGGGTGAGAGATGATGACGTCTTTAGTTTATATTCTACTACTATATATAACTACTATTATAGCGTATGCAGTGAGCATAATATAAACAAGAAGAAAGACAAAAATACGTCATAATTTGGCAGATTGCAGGAGCGAATTGACCAGTGAAACAAGTTTGTAATTAATTCTGGAAACTTACGAAGTATTTTAATATCACTTTAAATATTAATTAACTGAGTATTCTAAACGTGAAAATTGAAATATGCCCGTGGTTATTATTTATAATCGACATATTTCGTACAAAAGACGAAAATGCAACAGACAAATATATTTAAAATCCACGTTTAATTCTGTTAAACCTTGCTCAAGAATAACATTAAACCTGACCTTACAGAAAAATAGATATGACATTGAAAAAATTGCATTCAATTTATTTCAATGCATCTCAAAGTTGGTCAAGTTGTACCGCAGAAATGGAATGGTAGCGGCCTCTTCAGGCGTTAAGTACGAAAAATTCAACCTTCCGGTGGAATCGTGGAAATTAATTGTACCCGCCAACCTGCCGCAAATTTTAAATTAAGTTTTTTAAGTACACCTCGAGTGTGGCAGTGTTTTGCCGTTTGGGGTTCCGTTTATGCAATTAGGGTTAACTAGTGCTGTTTGTGGAGGGTTTTCATTTATTCTCGGAAATGCGAGCTTGGTGGGAGCTATGTGTTACCTGATTTAATAGTGAGGGGATTGTGTTAGTTAATTACATTTTACAGTATTGCTATATGCAATATAATATGTATCTATAGGTTAATATTTATAGCAGATAAGGTTGTTTTCAGCTTACGCTCTTCTAGTAGATTATCATTTGCCGAATAATCTAAAAATATTTACAACTCTATTAAAATAAAAATTCATTACAAAGAATGGTACGTAATCATAATGATACCAAAGATAATAAAATATTATAGGTACTAGATATGATAATCACGCTTATCAATTGTCTAGTTTTGCTATTTAGTTTTAGACTTAAAAACATAATATAACTGAAATATATAAGGCTCATTTAAACATAACAAACTATGAAAGCTATTAGAAAACCTATCTCTGTGAGGACTGGACTTCCTTCGTTCAAGCGCGTTCCGTTATAGGAAGTAATTTTCGGCGTGATTTATCACTGAAATACGAAGGTAATAATTATTTTCCAACTAAGTCGACATAAAGTGAAAAGGGACGTTCACTGCCCAGTAGAAAATTATTATTATTATAAAATCATTAGTATTTAGGCTTGTATGATTGATGAGCGCGTTTGTGCCTTGATTTTACATTTACGGAGTAATTTTAGTATACAATAGACGAAAAGGACAAATAATCAAATTAAGTGGGATGAGAGGATTGTTTTGCATTTGGGTTTTAGTCTTGTCTCTACCATGTAAAATCTATACTATAATATAATATTATAAAGCTGAAGAGTTTGTTTGTTTGTTTGAACGCGCTAATCTCAGGAACTGCTGGTCCGATTTGAAAAATTCTTTCGGTGTTAGATAGCCCATTTATCGTGGAAGGTTATAGGCTATATATATCATCACCTAAGACCAACAGGAGCGGAGCAATGCAGGTGAAACCGCGCGGCACAGCTAGTAGAAAATATATTTACAGTTCAAGTAGACTTGAGTATATTTCTTTATATAATTGAAGAAATAGGAGACATAAACACGATTTTAAAAAAAAAATTCTTAAATTTTATACTTCTCTCTACTGTTAATGAATAATTGGAATATGTCAGAGTTGTCGTAAATAACATTTCTATCTACAGCTATTCCCGAACCCAATTTCACACACTTTGAAAATCTTTTCGCTCTTACAATGTGTCCACAGCCTTACAACTTAGCGAGTAAGCTTGTAATAATGTGCTACAGCGTTTCGTGACGCGCTCGCGTGTTCGGGTGAAAGATTCGAGTGATTACCGGCAGTGTGTACAGACCTTATGCTTTCCCAATTTCACTGTAAACGGCTATAGATATAAAGTAAAACAAATATAGTGTGTACAGACCTTATAGTACATAGATGTAGCCTGATTACACTGTATAGAGCTATATTTATTTATTTATAACACTTCATTGTACAAAACAATATAGGAAATGTGGTACAAATTAGTGAGGTACAAAAATTTTGCACAATAGGCGGCCTTATTGCTACACAACAATCTCTGCCAGGCAACCTGGCTATAATTGATATACAAAGTAATCCAAAAATGATAGAGCAGTACTCACTGCTCTATAATATTATTAAGTATAATAGTAAGGTAAAGAGTAGACCGTAGACACACAAAGAACCAAGTTCTAGAAAATAAGCATCTTACATAGTTGTTTTGTAAATCGAGTAAATAAAGCATTTTGAATAAACAGTTTCCAAGACTTGAATATATGGTTTTAGATTCCTTCTTGGCTACGGTCTCTTAAAAAATGTATTGTAAAATAAAGAATATAATGTAGTTATAGATTTGTAGATCTCAACAGCATAGTAGTATTACAAAATGCATCATATTATGGCAAAGTGTTTGTGTATAAAGTATATTCCTCGTAGAGCAATAAATACCTTTTCTTATGCGGAAACTACAAACCACTTAAGTCTCATGAAAATGTAATATAATTAATCATACATACCCTTATAACCCAACCATGTAATGTTGTCCTATAACCCGGCACAGTAATGTTGTCCTGGACCCAAACATCTCAGAATGTGCTGACGTTAGATCGTTAGGAAATGATACGTGACCCCTATCTACATAATGTTATCGTAAAATACAGATGTTAGACATACGGTACAATAGTTTGTGATGACTAAAGACAAATATCCTTTAAGATGCAAGAGCTAGACAAGAATAAAGCAAAAATTCAAAATAAATTGGTATATATTTTAAAGTAAGGTCGCATGGTGTGAATGTACTTGCAAAAAATGTGAATAGCAAAATGATAATAAAAATAATTTGAATAGAATTCTACAAACTTGCGTCTAACAATAGGTCTTGACTTTGAAGTAGTTAACTGGTAATAGCTTATTGATTTGGAGATATTTTAAGAGCTCACGTAAATATTCTATCGTTAACAAAACTGCTATGTTAAAATATGCAATTCATAAGGTCTTACCTTTGCATTACTACTGTAATAATGCCAGTACATTTCACAAACATTGTAACCTAAAAACGAAAAGAATTAGCAATAACCATGAACTATATAACTATCTAGAACTGCGCAATAACACAATAAGTTGGAATATTCCAGAAGATGAATTACCTTAGTGGAAAATGCTTTGTAACGCCGAAGCTCGGATCACGGTTCTGCAATCCATTAGCGAACAATGGATGTGGCTACAATGGATGCTAAGTCGATCTTGTTGCATGTAAATGCTTTGGTTATTTATTTTGTAATATATTTATATGTGGTCGATAAAGACCAACTTCTTTATAAAGGAGCGTTCTTTCTTTTGAAGGTTACTTTGATACATTTTTTCAATTATTTAGTGACTTATGAATCTCATGCAGTATTTAAGAACGAGGTGTGCATATTATCATGTATACCTGATGTATTATTTGTGTCATTTTTAACTATCATAGAATTAAACGCCATTTTTATAGATATTTGAACAACGCCGACTCACGATCATAAAAAAATAATAAGTATTTTTCCAAGAATCTCTTTTATTATTTCTTTTAAGACAGATACTTCGCGCCAAAGGGATATCGCTGATCTCATTCACATATACATTTAGCAAACCACTTTTAAATCGAATCCAAAATACGCTGTTAAAAATTCTACTATCTGCAAGATGTCTCTCTACAAATTTCCACACGATTTGTCTCATACAACAAAGGAAACAACCCGTCTTCTCATCTTGATTTTACAAGATACGATCAAATACGAACTTTCTAAGGATAGGTTATATGTAACATTTGACATCTCGAGGGACATAATTCCCTTAATATGTAAAGCTAAAACATATACATTTATAGTTTATCGATTTAAAACAATTCTACATCGCAAAATAATATATTAATTTTAACAGTTTTTATTGTAAACGTTATAGTTAGATTAAATTAAGAAATGTAAAGAAATTGAAATTAAGGAATTGCAAGGAAAGGCTGTTTCCAATAGTTTGAAATTGAAAGAAAATTCGGAGATTTTTGCAGATACGATTAAGTTTGGCATTGTTCCAGAGATAATAAAACGGGATAAGTATAGAATAGAAAAAAAAAACTTAAAACGCAACGTTTACGTATTCAGCATTAAAATGCTATGGAATGTGTGTATTGATATTCCCTGATAGAAAAATGTGCCCCTTAATAAAGTGAATTGATAATTAATATTATAGCACTTTCACTAAAATATTTTGTATCCATAACGGTATTTATTTTAAGATCATATTCAAACTTCTCAATTTTCTAATTAACAAAAATGTACAACACATAGAGAAGAAAATCTTAACTCTATTTGCCGCATTAACAAATTTTATCTAAACGCAACCAAAGTTGCAGCAAGACACTAGTCTTAGTTGCATACACTTGAACAAGGTTATAGCAAATGGCGGCGACATATTAACTATGTGAAACATGACAAGACTGCTTTGAGCCAAGCCTCTGTCCATGAGATTAAAACATGTTTAACTATATAGGTAGTGTCCCTTGGTATATATTATGTTGAAAACAAGAGTTCCATGGCAATATTATATTATCACTACATAGTATAAAACAAAGTCGCTTTCTCTGTCCCTATATCCCTATGTATGCTTAAATCTTTAAAACTACGCAACGGATTATGATGCGTTTTTTTAATAGATAGAGTGATTCAAGAGGAAGGTTTTAGTATAATATAATTCATTAGGTTAGACAAAGCGGGCGAAGCCGCGGGCGGTAAGCTAGTAGGTAAATAATTAACAAACAGAAAAGTGTTTATTAATTATAAAGTGTTAATTGTTTCCAATAATGAATATCATTACATTGATATATGATTGAACACAAAGATTTACAATGTCACAAACATATAATTTGTCAATTTTCATCTAATTTCCTTCAGTGGTTTTACACCGTAATAAATAATATGTATATCCTTTCCCTCAATGACACTTGTTCGTCCTCTATAACGAACTTTCCCCTTTTCATTGAAATTTCTTGTATATATTTACTGTTGTAAATAGCATTAATGTTTATTCATATAATATGTCATTGATTGGGAACACAGTCAGTTATTCAAGCCGCAAGCCGAACTCTGAAAGCCAACGTTGCAGAAACTTCCTCTGCATTATAATAATATTATTATGATGTGGGGAACATTTTGGCATTAGTAAATGCATTGTTTTATTATATTATTATAAATTTTAATTCAAATATAAGTAAATATCAGATTATGTGATTTTGTTTAGGTATCACTACATAGCATAAAACAAAGTTGCTGTCGCTATCTATCCGTCCATCTAATCTAATATCTAATATATATTATAAAGGCGAAAGTTTGTAAGGATGTATGGATGTATGGATGTTTGTTACTCTTTCACGTAAAAACTACTGAACCGATTACAATGAAATTTAGCACACATATAGAGGGTAACTTGGATTAACACAAAGGATAGTTTTTATCCCGGAAATCCCACGGGAACGGGAACTATGCGGGTTTTCCTTTGCAAACGCGGGCGAAGCCGTGGGTGGAAATCTAGTAATCCATATATAAGCTTAATAATCTTTAAAACTACGCAACAGAATTTGATGCAGTTTTATTTATTAGATAGCGTGATTATCGAGAAAGATTTAAGTATACAATTTAGTAGGATTGAGACGAAGCAGGCGAAGACAACAGACCAAAATATGTTAGATAAAAAAAGTGGTTTAAAAAAAGCAGTCGTAAAATGCAAGCAAAAGAAGTCTGGGAATTAGAGGTTTGCTATTTAAACCATTAGGTATACGAGATCTCTGGCATTACAATGTTATATATATTTTCACTGATTTTGTAGCTGCTGTAAAGGTTAAAAAATATCTAATTCTTTATTTTAAGTAATAACATATTTAAGTGCATCTCCAGAATAGTAGAGCTTTTTATATTTTTTAAATGAATAAATCACGATAAAGTAGTTTGCATTTTCAAATTTCATACATCACAAAATATAAACCATTAATAATTAACACTCTTAATAGTTTCAACCTTCACGTTTAAAAGCTTAAAACAAACACGTAAAGCGTTCTTACAAAATTAGCAATGTCAATTGCACTCATCTATTTATTATTGCATACAAAATGTGCTTTAAATATACACTTAAAGCCGGCTACTCACGTACCTGCAGCAGGGGCAATATTGGAATTCCATCTTATATTGGCTCCATAATTGTGATGAGTATAGGCAAGCAGGGGCAATTTAGAGAACAACTGAAATGGCTCTAACAATTTGTTCCAAATTTGAAATTTAAAATTGTTCCAAAGTTTGAAAAGGTTCAAAAGTTCCAAATTTGAAATTGTTCCAATATTGCCCCTGCCCTAGGTACGTGCGTAGCCTACTTTATACCACGTGCAATCGTCAACTAAGTGCTATGTATTTGTTACGTCTGGCACAGACCGACTATTCATGGCTGTTATGAATATTGTATCGGCGATAATTGAAATTACCCATTCACAGTGGAATGATTGCAACAGCGCATTTAAAATTCCGTCTTCTGTCGCTTCTCGTAATTGCTAGTGTTTGTAAAGCTACAGATACAAATCTTTTGCGTTACCTGACCTTTGGAAAGGTTATCTGCGACCTTATTGTGAAAGTGATGGAATGCATTTGTTTCCACATACGCTCATAGTTGCAAATGAAGTTCAGTAAAGTTAGACTTTGACTTACCTGAGCTTTGTAAAGGTCATCTTTACTTCTGATGAAATGGTAAAGTAGGGATTGAATTTAAAGCTTACTAGCTGTGCCCTGCGACTTTACCCGCATTGCTTCACTCCTATTGGTCTAAGCGTGATGATATAATATAGCCTTATACCCATCTATCTTATACCTAACAGTAAAATAATTTTTCAAATCGGACCCGTAGTTCCTGTGATTAACGTGTTTAAGCAAACAAACAAACTCTTTAGTTTTATAATATTATTAGAAAAGATAATATTGTAGGCGCAAGTTCAGTTTGGCCACTGAAATTTGATGAAGACTTTGAAACATTTTTGTATTCTCTTTAAGTATTTGGCTTTCCCTCGTAACTCCTCGTAGGCATTCATAAGTCTAGGATCATAAGGGTTCCTTTTGTAGCAATTTTATGACCTTGGGTTGAGATTTTCATGAGATTTCAAGGAAATGACGGTCATTATACGCATGTTATATTTGCTTGAATTTCCACGGAATCTATTATGTTAGCCTTAGCCCTTAAGAAACTTAAAACTTAAGAAATCACTATTAGAATGTTAGTGATACAATCGCAGAAATAGGAATATAGTCCGAACCACCACCCTTGACATACCCCAGCATTAGCGACATAATCTTCTTCTTCTTCTTATATATAAAAATGAATCGCAAAATGTGTTGGTAAGCGCATAACTCGAGAATGTCTGAACCGATTTCGATAATTCTTTTTTTATTATATTCCTTGAAGTACGAGGATGGTTCTTATGTAGAGAAAACGTAAACATGTACCACGGGCGAAGCCGGGGCGGACCGCTAGTACAAAATAGGTATAGGATATTGTAATACCGTTACCGTACTTCGTTAGAACAATTCATCGTTGAACACATCAGGTCCACCTTACGCCTCATTGATATTCCTAGAAGGAATCCCCAGGTCTTAAGAGTTTTTGCACGAACACCCCAACTTGTTAGTAACTTAAGTGTTTGCGAACTTCCACTTTTATGAAGTCATTAATTTGAGCTTCTTGCGCCGCGGAGATTTCGCCTGTGATTCTTAATGTTAAACGTTTTATGAAATTTTCCTTTTGAATTTTCACTGTCCGAAATTTTGTGGATTTGTTGAATTGAAAGTTGATGTTTAAAGATGTTTTGTTCGATATTTTCTTCTTCAATCTTGGTAACTTTTGAATTGAGCGGTACAGGGTCAAACCAATAAACTTTTCGGCCTCTTTAAGTACCAAATAGCAAAACAACTGAAATCCTGATAAAAAGTTAACCCCCGTTTTATTAAAAGTTTAAAAAAAAATATATCGCATTGTACTTGTTGCTCTAATGAGGCATCCTTAATCATAGCCTGTTGTATGAATAACTCAATTAACATTACCAAATATAGTTTCGAATTTAGGCATTATATCGTTGGAATTATCGTTTGTATACATCTAGCAGTTACCCAATTAAGCGACGAGACGAAACAATACAGCAATTTCAATCTCATTATAAATGGAAATAATCCGTTTTCATATCAAGCCTGGTAAATATTCACCAAACTTTTAAACGATATTACAGTTTACAATAATATTTTAAAATATGTAGAGCACTATTTCAAAGATCAAAGTCTACTCCTTATTTTGCTAAACATTTCATTTAATTAGAATTACAAAACTGTCCCTTTCACAGTATGAACTGTTACTTAAATTTTGTTTTCTACCTGTAATTTAATTAGAATTACAATACTATCCTTTTAACACTATGAACTTTGGCCTAAATCGTGTTTCAAAATTCTATCAATAGATATCCATCTATTTAAAAAAAGTGTCTTACCATCATAAACAACACCTCGCACCAGCTCAGCCACATCGAACACAGGATGACTGACCGTCAAATTCACTTCACTTTCACTGTCACCAAGCGTCACCACCTCTGCACTGTCACTTGGAATCCTCGCGTAATCACACGCGTCACCTATAGCTTCTACTGTAGTCATATCTGTTGTTGTTTCATCGTATATCTCTATGGGAAGTTCCAGGTTGTCATCAAATGTGTCTATTGGTAGTTCTTGATTGCCTTCAAGCTTGGTTTCTGCAAAAGGCGGTCCTGGTGACCTGCCTGGAGCTGGATCTCCACTGGGTAAGTTCAGTGTGGATGTGTATGGTAGTAGGATGGCGAAGATCGGCAGAATAATGTGTATTGGACAACGATTCATGGTGATTGGCTGGATGGAATGCGTTGGAGATCCCATTGTAGACGCTATGTTATGTTTGGTTTACCGCTCATGGTTGGTATCTGGAAAGAAAAGAAAATTTATTAAATATTATATATTTTGAGCTTATGTTTGTTAAACATTTAAGTCATCGCCGACTCACATATGTACATAAAATGCACTCAAATAGATTCAACAAATTTGAAGCTTATAGCTCTTCAGACATTTAATTTTATATTGAACTTAATAATGTTCTATGTCGTGGTCATATCGTAGAATTGCCCCTTTCATGAACTCCTTGAAAATTTCATAAAATGGTCTGAAGAGAGTAAATAAATAATGAAGTTTCAAAAACTTAATAAAGGAAATCGTAAAAGAAGTTCAAAATGAAGATTTGAAAATATCCTTTAAGACCTATATAAATATAACTTAATTTTAGTTCTGTATTCCATAAAGCTGAACGATTAAATATACAGGCCGATAAAAGCAAATTAATCATGCTCAACTCTCATTTCGATTGTATTTAAATTAAATTTAACCGCCTTTGACTGCGAATCGTTAATATTTTTCTTTTTTATGAAATGGTCCGGCGGGAATTAATCAATTATATGGCTCTCAGATGAAGATAAAGTTCTGTGAATTTAATTTCTCTCAAAATTACCTTCGTTTACCGATATCTGTTGGATCTCTCGAGGGTTGGAGTGATTCGTAATTTATTATTACGGGCCAAATCGACCTCGAAAAGATTCGCTTATACTAATTTCTGCAAATTGCAATTTGTATATCATTACATGTAGAAAAAAATATTTATATAAGTACTTAAACAAAATATTCCATGAAATATTCTTAAGAACGTGTAACGGAAAATGAAGATACGTTTGGTAAAGAAAGCTGTTTCCATTTCGACAAATGAGACAATTTTTACAAGAAACATTAAATCTTTTCAGACATTTAGAAGATGCTGGAATAATATTTGATGTTATTCATTATAAGTATGTACCCATGTAAAATAAGTACCATATGCATTTGGTTACACAACTATTGTAATTTACCGTGATGATATGTATGTATCAAATACCATTGTAACTCGATCCTCTATCAAGACCGCCTCCATTGAACATGAGTATGGTCATAGTACATAATTATTAATAATAGTATGTAGATAATATAACCCTTCCTATTTCCTTATATTAAACAATACCATACTTTAATGTCTTTCTAGTTATTTACGACTTAATGAAGTGTAAATATTTAATATTCTAAACAAGAGCACCATTTAAAATGAGCAAATTTCCGCCACTCGCAAAAATATTCTCCGAAAATCTGCACCGCCCTGTAATTAAAATCCTTGCTCGTCATTTTGCGTCACCAAAGAGTTAATATACTATTAAATGAGCATAATTAACTATTAATCACGCTTTGGTAAACGCGTTTGAATTAACTCTTTGATGCCTCGCTTATTATAGCGGTGAGGAAGGCGGTATTTTACCCGATATTAATATTATATTAGCCTGTTCCCAATTTACGACATTGTCAGGGTGATATGTAATAATTAATAAAGCAATAGTAATGATGTACACCGTATTTAAGTATTCTCTATACGCTGTTTATGGGGCCATCTGCGTGTGTCTGTCTTGTGATCCAAACCCTCCCTATTACTGTTATTACGTTATTACCATAGTACTAAAAGATGTACTATATTATTACTGTAACCATTGTAATTATTGTCCGGCTTATAACCATTATATGGACATGCCAATTAAAATATAATGTCTCAAATTACATACTTCGAAACACAGTCCCTAAAAATGTAATGTCTTGGCTGACACAAATATGTAGGCTAATTGAACCCTTAACTTTCCTAGACCTAACTAGTAATTTATCCTGGCCACGTAATTATGTTCCAAGGACGGATATATGGTACACGTCTAATCAGATAGTCTCAAGGATTTAGTGCCTCACGTTAGCTCTAAAGACACCTATATTATAAACGATAAAATTCTCGTAAAACACACAAAATACCTGGAGCATAGAAGCAGAGAAAAAGTAATCTCTTAGGCGCTTCGAAAATATTTTTTCAAGGGTTCTTAGTAAACATGTTTACGAAGACTTGATTGATGTTGCTCGAGAGATTAAAGGCTGTGTTTAATAAGTGGAAAACGTGGTCGTGGGATTTGTCAAAAGATTTGATTGGAGTAATGCAAATTTATTCAGATGCTTTAACTCATTACTTATGTCAAACACTCGTAATTTGGGTGATTTGTTAGTATTGGCCGACTTTTTGGGCCTTTTTCGGTTACCTGTTACGAATATGTAAGCCCTACATTTTATATTCAAAGAAAATTCAACCTTATTAGTGTTATGAAGTGTCTAGACTTTATTTTGTGTAAAAGAATGAAAATAAGAAGAGTACAAAGAGAAAAAAGTTAATGGCCAAAAAGTTCGTCAAGAAGTCTTTTGTTCCTCATTGTTTTTACAACCTGTTATAAAGTATTTTAATTGAATCTGAGTTGTTATTCAAACGGATTTGCTTTAGATTGAGTTTCGGCTTTTGTACTAAAATTTTAGATAGGTTACGTTATGTACCTTTTCCTAACCTTCACTCCTTTCCAGATACGTTCAGATTATTTTTGAAGGTAGCGACATTACCTTACAAATGTAAAAAGTGAAGTCCCGTGTCCCCGTAGTGGGGTAAGGGGCAGATGCATTATTCATACATCTGTTTCACTGATCGATTTTCTTTAGGGACAAGTAGGTGATCAGCCTTCTGTGTCCTGCCAGACCGAGACATTTTTTTTTCTTCGTCTCCACCGGGAATCGAACCCAGGACCCCTCGGTTCTACGCTCACGCGTCAACCACTGTACCAAGGAAGCGGTTACAAATGTAAAGCGTAGGTACATAACGCTCAGCTTAGCAGTGAAACTTAACCTCAGAAATTTTCAAAGCATGACGAAAAACTTTTTCTTTAGATACTTATCTTCCTTTTTCACTATTAAGTGAGAGTTCCAATGGTATTCTGAAGACATTAATTGAGAAAGTAGACGGTCCATTCCTTAAGCGGTGGGCTAATTTACATCGTACGCAATATAATTATGACAATGGATAATTTGGATTATTTTTCCGACCCAAATATCGACCAATAGAATTGCACCATTTGACGTCACGTGGTACAACCTACATGGTATACTGATAATTTTTTGAAAATTTTCTGTGGTCGTTGACGTCAAACTGACAGGTTGAATTCAATTGTGAAATTATTGGCCGACATTTGGGACGGAAAAATAATCCCCCGAATACCACACGAGCTTCAAAATTATCTGGCATTTCCCTCAAGGTTCCCTGCAAACAAATAAAATCGTCAAGTTTTTCAGGAAAAATCACTCGCGCTTCGCGCTCGTGATTTTTTAACTTTGACTAAAAACTTGACTCCTTCATTTGTTTGCAACGAACCTATCGGAAAATACCCGATAATTTTGAAGCTCTTGTGGTATTATAAGTGATAATTTTTAATGGTTTTAATCTTGTTTTTCTTTTTAATTGTATGAATTTAATTTGTATGAAATTTAATTTAATAATACGTATTACTAACATAGTTTGTAAGAATAATGTATACTAACACAAATATGGATGAATATCAGGAAATAAAATATTATTTATTTATTTATTATTAAAACATTGGATATTACTATTGGAATACCAAACTTTAACAAATTAATATTGTTCCTTCCTTTCTCCTCTATGGAAATATTGGACATAACTATATCAATTTGCATAAACTAATAGAAGCAGTTAACAGAACAATACATTGAGAGGGCGAATATAATGATTTCTAGCGAACACAAAGTGACAAGGCCCGTTAACAACCCGGGCAACGGTTAGCCGTGAAGTAGCCTAGTGTTCAGGGAATTGCGACCAATTTGCGACTCAACGTCCAATGTGACCTTTGGATCGATTTTATACAAATTTAGATTGACTTGCAAGACAATGCTCATAGAGTTTTGGATGTATTGTGTGTATTTCAAACGTTAAATTCCCTGAACATCGCTGTAGGTTTTTATGAGTCCTCTAAATTTCGTTTATAAATTGTTCTGTAAAAAATGTTAAGATTTATTTTAATTGAAGGACTGTCCTACAGCTAAAACCACTATAATAAAAACGTGACACTCGACAGTTTGTAAGAATGAAAGGATGTTTGTTTGTTACTCTTTCACGCCAAACCACTTCACGGACTGATTACAATATGAGATGATATGGAAGTGATTCGTTGCAACATAAAAATATATAAATATTTAGTTGCCCAGGTAAAACCGCGCGGCACAGCTAGTATTTGATATTTTTATGCGAAACTTCTAACTTTCGATGGTAATAATAAATTTCAAGTTCCAAGAACTTTGTTGACATTTTTTAAACTTTTCTAACTTTCCATAGTTGAGTATTGTAACGATGTCATTTACCTTGGCCTTTTATGTCCTCATTTTTATGTCGTTAGAATGATATTATTTTGCTTTTAAATATTCCTTTGTAAGATTCGTATATTGCTTTATATCGTCTATCTGTCAAATATCGCAAATTAGTTTCCAAAAACTAGTGAATTCTTTTATAATTTGTTTAATACTTATTCATAAAGATCAAGTAAGAATGATACAAAAAGATCATATTGTATTTAATGGACTAATGGACTAATGGAATTCGATTACTAGGGCTAAACTATGGGTACATTGGTATATAACAAGGCTAAATTATATTATTTTTTATCGGTATTTTGCACGCCTCATAAGCGAAGCGTTGAGGTGGGTACTACTGTCACTTCGCGCAAAACATCTGATTTTTCAAACTTAAAATGTCTTTATGTATCATACATTGCACTTGTAAGATAATACATACACACACATATTAAGAAAAAACACTATTTTTAACGTTCATGATATTTTTGATGTCATTTTTGTTATTTAAACTAGTTAAAAAACAGTTTAAAAAAGTTCTGTCTTGGACGTCCGTGTGTCTGTATGTGCGGATCCTTTTTCTTGTTAACACGATAGCCACCGAAATACTTTACTAATCGAGTCTTTTTTTTTTCTCTTACGCTTGAGTATGCTCAGGAATAGAACCCTTTCATTTTTCAGGGTCTGATTCGATGTGGTTTAATTGTTATTAAATAAACAAAAACAATAATTAATAAATATTTATTAAAAAAAAATTATGAGGCGTGCACTTTTGGATTTTCCAAATTATTTAAATGTATGGTGTATGGTGGAATACACTGGTTATCTTTCTTCTTTCTATATCTTTTAAATAGTAAGTACTTACATATTTTAAATGGATATCACTGCATATTTTAAATGTGTAGAAAATACTGTAATTTACGTTATCGATGATCCATGCAACTTCGTCTGCATCAAAAGGAATATTTTTTCCCGCTTTTACGACGTTTTTCATTGCTGCTTCGTAAAAGTAATTTGATTATAGCATCCCTAAGACACATGGTCTTTCGTAACTGAGCGTGATTAAATAGAATTAACCTAAGTTTAAGAAAATAACATTGAATATTTCAATATTGTAGAACATATTTACTTTTGCAAAGTTTAGAAAAAAGAAATAACACACCCCGATAAATATTAACATATTAAAAAGGTCAAAGTTATCACTCGTAATAAATAAAATATTGCAAGGTGTTACGTCATCTTTCGTAATCTTCCCGGCGAAAATTTGCGTAATATAACTAAGAAAATGGGAAATGTCGTGTTCCCTTGGCGCGGATACGTTACATATTTATCTCTCTGTTCACCTATATATTTTACTAGTGGTCCGCCCCGGCTTCGCCCGTGGTACCTATATGTTTAAACTATCCTATCTCTCAAGTTGGATCGAACTGCACATGGTGTGCTAATTTTATTATAATCGGTGAGGACAAACATTGTGACACGAGATTTATATATATTAAGATGGGTAATGGGTTAGTAAATATTCTTAACATCCATCAGACTGAATCTTCCTAAAGGATTAATCCCAAAACCACCGTACAACAGAGGTATACTCCAGCTAAATAACCTCAAGTTAATCCAAACATACAGCTACCAATTTGTATGAAACGCGCTTTGTACCGGGGTAGATTGAAAGCTATTGGATAACGTCGAAAAGTCCCCTAACGTTTGTAAGCGGTCGATCCGACCAAGGTCGGGCGAGCGGTGCGAGACTGGCCCGCTATCACACCGTGAACTGGAAATCGATACGAATACTATAGCTCGATATATTTCGATACTAGACATCAGAATATACAGTGTAATGAAATTCCTGTAACTATAACTCTTCTAAACAAGTGTATGTTTTGGCAATTTTCATTATTATTGCTAGAAATTTTTAATTTTGGTTTAAAAAAACACTTCTAGAGGGAATTTTTTTAGAGGTTATATATTAACAAAATTCGTAAATTATATAGATCAAAGATGATATGACATAGGAAATCGAATATCAATACGATCGTACTATGTACTTTAAAAAAAATGTGTAAGAAAAAGGAAATTATAATAATTATAAATAAGTATTGTACAATCTATGACCCCCACAGAGAAACAAAACAACGTAAGAGGAAAATTCTCTCTTTCATAATAATAAACACAATTGTATTATAAAGATAGAGAGCAAATATTTGATATCTTATATCTTCTTTATACAGGGTGTCCCAAAAAGTAGTGATGAACGGAAGCTGGGAGATAGAGGACTTAGAGGGCTATCCGAATCACCCCCATGTGTGTTATGCGATTTTTCGTATTTTCGGAGTTATTACATTTTTTTCAATTTTTCATCTATCGCCGAGTACGATGAGATTTTTATTGATGGTGACGTGAATTATTGCGCTAGATGCTTGATTTTTTTTGTGTGCTAAGCTGAAAGATAGGCCAATTCAGTATGGTAACATTTACTATCGTTAGATCTTCGAATGGAATAAAAAAAATAATTAAATGCCAAGAAAGATAAAATTACCCAGTATGTTCATAACTTCAAGGGCCCATAAAAAAATAAAATCACATAAAAAGGTTTTCCATTTGGCTTTTAAAAACTTGCTCTATCGATCAGGTAGCTACCCTAAAAATTTCATTTTATTATTCTGAAGGCTTCAATTGAAAAATTGAAATCTAAATGTGGTAAGTGCAAAATTTTTATTAACATGATGGTCATTAAAACCAATAAATAGGTGTTTAATTAACAGAATTTCTTTTAAATAGCCCCGCTGTTGCTCAATGCAAGTGCGACATCACCGTAAAAAGTTGTCTTTTAAATGTCTGAATGCTTTTTTATCATTTTTAATGGTTTCTTCTGCTACTATGAATTTCCGGGTTATTTTGTCCAAATTGTGGCATTCTCTCAAGTAGCCGAGGTCTTTTTAGTATCCCCATTGAAACAAATCAATGGGGTTTAGGTCGAGGGACCGTGGAGGCCAGGCTTTAAAGCAGGCGTCACCGGCGCATGCGCAGGTTGCAACGACCAATCCATCTTTCAGGGTACTTTTGCCCTTAAGCCTGGCCTCCACGGTCTCCGCACATAAACCCTATTGAATTTTTTCCGTGGGGATACTACAAAGACGAGAGACTGCCACAATTTGGACGAAATAACCCGGAAATTCAGAGTAGCAGAAGAAACCATTAAAAATGATAAAAGAGCATTCAGACATTAAAAAGACAACTTTTTACGGTGATGTCGCACTTGCATTGAGCAACAGCGGGGCTATTTTAAAAAAATTCTGGTAATTAAACACCTATTTATTGGTTTTAATGATCATCATGTTAATAAAAATTTTGCACTTACCACATTTAGATTTCAATTTTTCGATTGAAGCCTTCAGAATAATAAAATGAAATTTTTAGGGTAGCTACCTGATCGATAGAGCAAGTTTTTAAAAGCCAAATGGAAAACCTTTTTATGTGATTTTATTTTTTTATGGGCCCTTGAAGTTATGAACATACTGGGCAATTTTATCTTTCTTGGCATTTAATTCTTTTTTTTATTCCATTCGAAGATCTAACGATAGTAAATGTTACCATACTGAATTGGCCTATCTTTCAGCTTAGCACACAAAAAAAATCAAGCATCTAGCGCAATAATTCACGTCACCATAAATAAAAATCTCATCGCACTCGGCGATAGATGAAAAATTGAAAAAGATGTAATAACTCCGAAAATACGAAAAATCGCATAACACACATGGGGGTGATTCGGATAGCCCTCTAAGTCCTCTACCTCCCAGCTTCAGTATATCACTACTTTTTGGGACACCCTGTATACTTTTACTTACCGTTAAATCTCTGAATCTTTTTTTTTGACAAACATTATTATCAGAATTTCACACATAGCAAGGTCAATCTACTATAATATGTGTTACTAGCTGTGCTCTGCGGTTTTACCCGCAGTGCTGCGCTCCTGTTCGTCTCAGCGAGATGATATATAGCCTATAGCCTTCCTCGATAAATGGGCTATCTAACACCGAAAGAATTTTTCAAATCGGACCAGTAGTTCCCGAGATTAGCGCGTTCAAACATACATATTCTTCAGCTTTATAATATTAGTATAGATGACAATTAAAATCAAAACCAGTAAAAAGAACTTTCAGCCATAGTGAATTGAGATCAACGAAGAAAAATATTTTTTTAAGCTATTGCATAGCTTCTATCGCGGGCCTTGAGCGCGGGGACCGAATCCAGAAATTGCGTAACGAAAAACCTCACGCTCCCCACTCCGACGGGCGTAGAGGTGTGGCTTGAAGGCATAGCATGCAGGCGTCTTTTTATGTAAATTATCTATCTTTGTTTGCAAAATATTGCCTATTTAAGAAAAAAGTCAGTAAATGTTACATACTTAGAATGTATCATAATATATTTAGTTTGTTGGTATTTTCTGTGATAACTACTTGTTAATAATATGACGACACAAACCGCTTGTATACAAGTAAAGTTAAATATATTTTAATGTTTAACTATGAATTTGGCGAGATTATTTTTCATAACAACAATTAAGACAGGAAATTATGTTGACATTAAACATGAAACCTTTAGTCATCGTGAATTTTAACATCCATTCTTAAATATTGTTATTTTATGTTACTAGCTGTCCCGGCAAACGTTGTTCTGCCTTATTCTTATCATTTAGGGGTATGAAAAATAGATATTGTCCAATTTTCAGACCTACTTTATTATGAACTTTTTTATTATGAATACAAAATTTCATGAGAATCAGTCAAGTTATTTCGGAGGAGTTAACTTCAAACACTGCGACACGAGAATTTTATATATGTTATATTTATTTCGGTGTGACTGTGGTCCACTTTACAGATGGAACAACTCTATTGTCTCTTAGCAAATGTACTGTTTTATTTCGCCCTGGTTGGGAACAAAAGAAATTTTAATATGTTCATGACTTTTTTCTTTCATAATGGATTCCTTGGCATTTTGAACCGAGTTGCGCGATCAAAGCGAAAACTTTATTTAATACTTATAAAGAGCAAGGCTCTTGACAGGTTAATTCTCCTTGATATTGTGTTCGGTGAAGTTTGAGAAACTTGTGTCCAGAAAATGGTAGCGCTTTTCTCGGGATTCTTAAGACAAGCGTCGTTAAAAAAGAAAATATAAAATTGTGTATAAAAAATAAGACCCTATTTAAAGAAAATGATAAGTATCTGTAAGCTAGCTTATAAACTTTTTAAAAAGTGCTACATTCGTCAATACTTTGTTTATTCCTTTCTTTGTTTTGAAAAGATAGAGACTAAAATCGAGAAAATGTATAAGCCTAATATAACGTCGTAGGTTTTTTGTTATCCCACAAGTTTATGACTATTCAAATTATAAATTACTGCATATGTACTGGAATAACACTGCTTTACTCTTCACAGATAACAAGTAATTTAAACAATTAACCGTCGCAAACATATTATTATTCCTTATCTCATCCGCGGTATATAAATACAACCATTTTTGAATTCTATTATTATACAACGTTTACCTTCTCTATAAATCATAAATACTTCATAATGCAAGTTGAAGAAAAAAGTGTTTTTCAAGTATTTCAAGAGGATCGTCAAATTTATGCTTGTGTGGAAGAAGACTCACTACACCCAAATGTTAAATACTCTATTGGTAGAATAATAAAAAATGAAGGATATTTAACGTTTAAGATACAAGCTGAAGCTTTAACGGCTGATGGCGGAAATTTCATGGGAAAGTTGTTTGTAGTCAAAATAACTGGTAGAACGGGTGAAGGTGGAAAGGAAACTAACTTGTTTATAAAGCAATCGCTCGGTGAAGATGTGTTCCAAGAACACATGTCCATGAGCGAAGCATACTTAAGAGAAGTATATTTTTATACAGAACTTAATGCACTCTACAAAAAACTACAACTGGAGGCAAATATTCAACCACATGAAATGTTAAAAACTGTTAAATGTTACAATGAATCAAGCACAGTTGCTATTATTTTGGAAAATCTGAAAGTGAAGGGATTCAACGTGTTGTTCCGTATGGACGTGATGTCGATACAGTTTGCTGAAGCCGCCATCAAGGAACTTGCAAAGTTTCATGCTCTCTCTTTTGTGATACAGAAAAAAATGCCTGACTATTTCAATAATAAAAAGAAAACATTCAAGCCAGTGGTTCGTTTCAATGAACATTTTGAGCAGTTTGCGAGTAAAAGTGTTAAATTGGCTGTACAAAGACTGGATGAACCTGTTAAAGAAAAAATTACAAACAACTATTCCGTTTTATTTTCAAATTATGCTAAATATATGACAGATACGGTTTCTTCTGTGAACTGCTTCTGCCATGGAGATTACAGACCAAATAATATTCTGATGAAAGATAACGTAAGTTGACGTTTTATGATATAATTATTAATGATGTAGACTTTGTTTCTATTGTGTGCTTTCACGTGAAATTTCTCAGTAAACATAATATAAGAATAATTCCTGACTTTCGCTGTTACTGTTCTGCAGAATAGAAAATATTCTGAAAAAAACATCACATGATTGTCTTGAAAAAGTTTTATGAAAAGTAATTAACCTAATAAATTGATGATATAGATAGTTAAAAAAATATGTCTATGTTAATTTTGAGACGAATAATTTCACTAAAAATCGTTGTTTTGTTTGTTTTCAGGATGAGGCTATTGAAGAAGTCATCCCAATCGACTATCAACTATTATTCTATGGATCACCCATTACAGACTTGATTTACCTTTTATATACAGGAACAGATGGTACATTCAGAAAAAAACACGAAAATGATTTAAAAGAATTATATTTCAGTACTCTCAAGGATTTCCTACATAACTTTGATATTGATGTAGAAGCAGTTTTTCCGAGGAAAACATTCGACAACGACTATGAGAGCATACGTGAATATGGTTTTTATTTGGCCTTAGTTATATTACCGTTTATATTGTGTGAAGAAAATGATATACCTGATTTTGAAAATGTACCTGCCACTGAGATAGAACTGAAAATTGATGAGAGATATTTCCCTAGGATGGCTGAAATTTACGATGAATTTAAGCATTTGATTAAATTATAGAATTGTTAATTGGACTAGAGTTTTTGTAAATAGGTATTATAGAATATGTTGAATTAAATTTATTGTTACTTTATTTTCGTTTTATTATTACTTATATAGTTACACACATGAGTCTATTGCTCTCCTTGACTGATTAAATAATAATATTATGATATTTTTTACAAAAAAGAACAAACTAATATGATATATTTTTGTTTCTTAATCATACATTAAAAATAAAAATAATGTTATTCGTACAATTTTCCCTATCACTTAACTCAAGAAAAGAAACATATTTATGATTAATTGTGAGTAACTTTCTTTTTCCAGTTAGTTTAAGGGAAGTTGAATTATTTGATAACATGGCAATAGTACCTACATTTTTAGTGTCAAAAAAAATGTGTATAAAGCATTACGTATAATTAAATTTATCCTTTTTAAAATATACACTGGAATCGCGATGATTTACACTTTAAAGATAACAACCATATATAAAATAACTGTGGCAAGCAAATTTTTTATTCTTCTTCATGTCTTTGCGGTATAAAATCTCATTTTACGTTTGCTTAAATTAATTTTCTTCACCAGTAGTTCTATTTTTTAATTAAAATGGAAAGAAATCGTGATTTTAATGATTGTGTGGAAGAAAATCAACTTTACCCAAGTGTTAAAAAACATATAGGCAATATAATCAAGAAAGAAGGTTATATTACATTTAAGGTTCATGGAAAGGCTTTATCAGCTGATGGTGGCAATTTCTTAGGGAAGTTGTTCCGAGTCAAAATTGTCCGTATTTATGCAAAATGGAACCACTCGACAAATTTCGTTTTTTACTTTTATTGAAGAATACTCATTCAAAAGTGGTCTAAATTCTTATACAAACAAGAACCACATGATTTTTACGTTGGAAACAAGGTATACTAAAAGCAGAAAGGAACCACCAGCAACAACGAATAATACCATATTAAGCAAAACCGAACCACAGCACCACGGGACTGCTTTGTTCAAACAAATAAACGATATTACTATCATGTCATTTTATACAAAACAGATCCACACCTACTTGGTACCATTTTAAATTACACATATTTCTATTAATAACAATTATTTTTAATACACAAAATGGAACCAGGTTTCTGTGGTATGGTTATGCGTAAAATAAATACATAATTTAATTGTAATTTTTTTATAACAAAATAAAACCACAAGCATTCGGTTCTATTATGCATAAATAAATATTGTAAAACATTCTGAAACCCATCATCGCTATATGGAACCAAATGCCTTGACTTGTTACAATGCTTCTCATCTTTAAACAACGTATTTCATTACTTAAGTGCAAAACTCCAATTTTTTAAGTAAAACGTCGAACATCTGTCAATATAGGTGACATTCAGCGAAGTAGTTCGAATACGGTTTTTTTCCTCCGCGAAGTAAGTTCTATTGTTTTTGTTAATTACCTTTAAAATTAAATGTGAAAATGTTTAGTAATAAATAAATAAGCAAGCAATGGGTAAGAAAAGCATTGGAGACGAACAGCGAAGATATTTTTTTTTTTTTTTTTTATGTTATGGGGAGGCAAACGAGCGGACGCACTGCCTGGTGGTAAGCAGGTTGCGTCGCCCATAGACCATAACAGAGGTTATGGTTGTTGCCTACCAGAAGGATTAAGGGATTTGGAAGGAATTAGGGAGAAAGGGGCGATGATGGGAGGAATTAAGGATAGGGGAGGAGAGGATGGGTAGGGGATAGGAAGGGATGTGGGCCTCCGGACCCCTCACTCACCGTACGGAACGCGACAGTAAACTGTCACTATGGCGCCGATATTCTGTAATAATGAAGATACAACGGGTAAGTAGTTTTATTTATTGCATTTAAGTACTTATTGAATCTGAAATGCAGGTACGCTTTATCCACTTTTGATTCATTCCCGATTGTGGTGTGATTTTAAGAAGATAGTTCATTAAGTAAGTACAAGAGGAATCCTCTGTGGATTTACGTATTTTAACGACAATGTCGTTGTTCACGAAGGCGCGGCGAGTCGAATTAAGAGATCATTTTGTTACGATTCATCTGTCATTGTGAGATAAAACTACTAAAGTCTAAACCCTGTTTTAAAAATAACTGTCGATGATCTAGGTACCTACCTACTATTTTGGTAAAATACGTTTAGATTCAGATTCAGTACAGTACATTCAGCCACATCATTCAGTGCATATAATTATTTGTTTGATTTTAAAACTCGCGCGGCTACTGTTTTGACCGGAACAAGGCCCTAGCCTGCGAAATTCAAAATTTTAACAAGTTTATTTAATTTTTTGCTAGGGTTGCCACTGTTGCGTATGATTTTTAGGGTTCCGTACCCAAAGGGTAAAACGAGACCCTATTACTCAGACTCCGCTGTCCGTCTGTCTATCCCTCTGTCTCATGAACCGTGACAGTTAGATAGTCGAAATTTCATATGATGTATTTATGATGCCGCTGTAACAACAAATACTAAAAAACAGAATAAAAAAGACGAGTGGCACTCGGGGACTGCCGCGGTAAAGCTATTGCATAGCATGCCTTCAAGCCACACCTCCAAGCCCGTCGGAGTGGAGAGCGTGAGGTTTTTTCGTAACGGAATTTCTCGATTCGGTCCCCGCGCTCAAGGCCCGCGATAGAAGCTATGCAATAGCTTAATAAATATTTAAGAAGCTCCCATACAATAAGCCGTGATTTTTTTGGCGATTTTATAGATAATGGTACGGAACTCTTCGTTGCGCGAGTCCGACTCGCACTTAGCCAGTTTTTTGTACATGGCGCATGTACATACAACATACTTAGTCGTCTAGTAGGGACACGGCTTTATAAGAACTAATAATATTTTGCTGTCGCCATATACCTACCTACGTATAAAAGCCACGCGGCTTTATTATTTTGATTTAAAGATTTTTTCTTTTTATTACAGAAGATAACGAAGAACCTTATACGTCGCTGCCTCTGGAGAAGCTTTCTTCACCTTCTAGCGATATTCAGTCCATATTACATCTCATTCCACAAGATGCACAGTTTTTATAACGGTCTCATTAGTGATGATGCAATAGAAGACCACATAGATGGACTAGACACGGTGGATTTCGAAATCCAATTTCATCATAACGTCGAATAAACGTCCTATATAAGTATTATTTTATATATTTTATTAATTAAAGCTTTAATTACGATATTATAAATACATAGTTTCATTTATATCATTAAATCCCTGGGATGTGGTTCCTTTTTGTATAAGAGAAAACCTATCAATTGATAAATGTTAAAAGGAACCACATGCACATTTTCTTAATTATCTAGAAAGTTTAAGAATATTCAGAGCAAATTTATATACACATACTTAAATAAGTAATTTATCAATGAATTTAAATAAAATAAATTTTAATTTTACTTCATCTAACAGAGCTGCAAATGTTTTTATAAATCCTTTGATATCTCAGAAGTGCGTTTTTGCTGGGTGGTTCCTTTTTGCTTAAATACGGACAATTGTTGGTAAAACGGCTGAAGGTCATAAGGAAACTAACTTATTTATAAAGCAAGCCCCAATCAAGAATGCGTTAGATAACTATTTAATGATAGAGGAAGCGTATTTAAGAGAAGTTTTCTTTTATACGGAACTAAATGTGCTCTATAAAAAGCTTCAGACTGATGCCAATATTGAACCACATGAAATGTTCAAGACCGGTAAATGTTACGATGAATCAAGTATTGATGCTATTATTATGGAAGACCTCAATATGGAAGGATATAAAGTTCTGTTTCGAATGGATGTAGTGCCTTTGAAATTTGCCGAACTTGCCATCAAGGAAATAGCGAAATTCCATGCTCTCTCTTTCGTTGTTCAAGAGAAAATGCCAGAATACTTCATTGCCAAGAAGAACAGTTTGAAACCAGTCATACATTTTAATGATTTTTTTGAGAAATTTACGTATGAAAGTGTTAAAAACGCAGTAAAAAATTTTAAGGAATGTGATAAAGAGAAAATTCTAAACAACTATTCTGTTATATTTTCTAAATACTCAAAATATATGACGGACACGGTTTCTTCCGTGAATTGCTTTTGCCATGGAGACTTCCGACCAAATAACGTATTGGCGAAGGAAATTGTAAGTGAAGTGAAAATATACTAAAGTCGAATATACAGGGTTACAGGTTAAGTCGACCTATTCCTGTTAAGAGCGTGTAGTAGGGGTCTGATGTTGTACTTTACTAACACTGTCCCATGTTTATCCCCGATTTCTTGGAATCTACGAATGCTACCTGAGGTTATCATACCTTTTTACATAGCTAAGAACATGCACATGTTTTTAAAAACATCTGCAGACACGTTTTCATAGAGATTTTTTTCAATATCTTTGTTTAAAACGAGTTAACTTAATTACTTTAATGTTATTATTTTTAGTTTAAAAGCCATTTCTTTGAATTGTTTGCAGCGATATGGATTTTTATTGCTGAGAATTATTGTTTAACTCAACCTTTACATAAAAACTCAAAAAAACCCAGACCAAATAAGTAAAATAAAAAATTAAACGCTAAATGCGAAGATAAAGTGGTATTTTCAAGAAAAAAATTAAAATTGCAATAACTCTTCAACGGCTAACTTTTGGATATGGTATTATAAGATAAAATCAGTTTGTTTTGACCCCTACTACACGCTCTTAACAGGAATAGGTCGACTTAACCTGTAACCCTGTATAGGCATTAAATTGGTGATTAGGGTACTGACTGTTTTATTATGAGATTCCAATATTTGTGTTTTTATTGAGAAATTACTAAGGAATTTCTTTTTCAATTATTTTTTGTTTCACGCTACACTGTTAATTTGATATACCATGATGTTTTACTAAATTTTTACCTTATTTTTGAACCGTTGTTCATTTTTATTGCTTCATTGATTTCAAAATACTTACCTTATTTGCATAACTTAATTCGATCTAATAGAGAATACTTTGGTTCTCTGATGTGTTTTAGTAGGCACATCAGAGAATAATATTAGTATTTGTAACTATATCAATATAGTTACAAATACTAATATTAATTAGTATTTGTAACTATATTGATATTTATAATTATTTTCATTAATTATACTTTTTTTCAGGATGGAGAAATAATAGACGTCATCCCAATCGATTATCAACTTTTCTTCTACGGCTCACCCATTACAGACTTGATATTCTTCTTATATTTAAGTACAGACAGAGCATTCCGAAAAGAACACGAGAATGATTTAAAGGAACTATACTACAGTACCCTTCGGGATTTCCTACATCATTTCGATATTAATATTGAAACGGTTTTTCCAAGGAAATAATTTGAGGATGACTATGAAAATATACGAGAATATGGCTTTTGTTTGAGCCTCATTATGTTACCATTTTGTTTTTTTGATGAAAGTGATTTGCCTGATTTTGAAAATTGTGGCGCGTTGGATATGAAATTGGAATTAAATGAAAGATATTATCCGAGATTGGCTGAGATTTATGATGAATTTAAGGATGTAGTAAATTATAATATTTAAAATTAGTTTTCATCAAACTACATAATTTGTATATTTTTTTTAAATAAAAGTAAAATATATAAAGCGTTTTTATTTTTTTATGATGTTTTAAGGACAATTTAATTGTTCTCATTTAAGAAATATGTCGAATGTGCTAATAATCACTACATAACACGTCATATACTAAAGGCAAAGTCGCTCCCCGTTGGCTGTCTGTTGGTTGCATATATTAGATCTTTAAAATTACGGATTTGATGTGAGTGTTTTTAATTACAACATGCATGATGCATATGAGATGTACAGAAAGAGGTTTCTAATGTGATTTCGTTGCGCTTTCATTTCAAACGCTGGCTAAAACCTATGAGAAAGATAAAAATAATTTCTTGCAGCATTTCCACCTTTAAAAGGGCTGCAAAAATGTCCTGGATGGTAAACGTCTATAATTATTATGATAAAGTTATTGTTAACTATTTTTATCCTTTACTTTTTACAAGAAAAAATGGCTTATTGCAAACATTACAAAGCGAATTAACCCATTGACCACCGAGCGGCCCGATCGGGCCGAGACACAATAGATTTTCTATTGTGTCTGTGATCCGAGGACTGACGGATTTCAATACATTATTAATACATTGTGCATTTAATTGATTTAAATAATATCCTATAGTGCTTTTAATGCTATTGTATATTTTCGAAGATATTACATTTAAAACGCATGAGCATAGCAGTTGCAGAGGCACCCACTCCGGAGGCCGGCAAAAATATGTTTGTGTTGTCTATATGTATATTTAGTACGAACATTGCACCGGCGCGAAACTGGATCTCTAGCATAGAATACATACTTTTCTTTCGTTAGTTATAAAAGACCGATTAATCAAGTTATGTTTTAAATTTAAGCGGAATGAACGTGATTGTGCGTGATTCGTATTACATATTTAATTAGCTCATAATTCATCTTCCTCTTTGTTTATGGCACCTGCCGAGGGACTTCGCCAATGGTATCTCGCTTATGTCAATGTCAAATTATTTTTTTTTTTTATTTTATATGACAAAAGGAAGTGACCAAAATGCAATTGTGGTTAAAATTAATTGTTAAAGTCATACGTACTCGTTTATTTCAAGATGTTTGCCTTTTTAGGTTTTTTACACGTTTTTTATTAAAAGAAAAATGTCTAAATCTAAAATTAATGGCAATTTTAAACTTGGTAACCTGATTTATAAAAATCTGTTATAAAAAATATTGAAAAAAGGTTATAGGACAATATGAGAGGTTAAATGCAATGTTCCTGGTACACATATAAATAGCACAAGAGTCAAAAGTATACAACAGGTTAAATACCAGTTCATTTTACCGCGCAGTAGTGCGTGCAAGGTCAATGACGTCTGTCAGATCTTTCCCACGTGATCCTTATTTTATCATAGATTAGGTGATAAATATTTGTGGAAACGCTAAAGTGATATAACAAAGTATGCAGTGTGTGTTAAAGTACATATAAGTTTTTTGATCGTTTGTTGACTTACATATCATAACCTCAAAATAGTAGTGGTATTAGTGTATTATTATACGAATAAATGTAAAAAGTTTATGATTCACGGGTTGTTTACATTGAGTTGTTATGGAAAAACGCAATGAAGTTAGTTTAGAGGATTTTCCTCTTGATATCCAAGCGTCGATAAAAGAAATCGTGAAAAATGAGGGATACATTAAATATAACGTGTGTGTTAACAATATTTCCACAAACGGCAACAACTTTTTGGGAGAATTATACGAATTGAACATAACAGGTGAAACTGTGAATGGTGATAAGGACATAAACATATTTCTGAAACAGATTATAAATAATGACGACTTCAAAGTATATTCTATACGAGAAGTGTATGCAAAGGAAGCATTCTTTTATAATGAACTTGCTAAAATATTTAATGACATACAAAACAATGCCAACATTCCCATTGAAGAAAGATTAAAAATCGTACACAGTTATAAAGAAACTAGTACAATTACGATTATATTAGAAAATCTGGTAAAGAAAGGCTACAAACCAGGAAACAGATTCGATCTTTTAACTCTGGACTTTGCAGAGATGTCGCTTAAAGAACTTGCAAAATTCCATGCCTTATCTTTTGTACTAGAAAAGAATAGACCTGAATATTTTGATAAAAAAATAAGAACGATAAAACAATCATTTGTCTATGATGAGTATTGGGATGAACTTGTGAAGAGAATGTGCGAAATATCGATATCTAATCTAAGTGAAGATAAAAAGTCGAGTGTTAGAAAGTTTATACCGACTTCATTGAGAAAATACCCCTTATATATGACTGGAGCGACGACTAGTATCAGATGTTTGTGCCATGGCGATTTTAAAACGAATAATATTATGAGGAAAGATGAGGTTTGTTTTGAATTAATTAGTTTATAAACCGATCAAATCGATTGAAAGCGCAACCGATACTTTAAAAAATACACCAACGTTATTTTATTTTATTTATACCGGGCGCGGCGAATGATGATTCCTATGACACTGACAGTTATTCTCAAGAGACAAACTTGTAATGGCGTCACCATTAAATTAGAAACGTATTGGAGGCGTCTAAAAATGGCATATATTAATTTTTACGTAGCTTTATGCCAAAACAATGATATTCCGTTGGAATTATAACAATTCTTAACATTTACGAGAAATTATATCAATCTGACTTTACGTTTACGTCCTACAAAACTTACATCGTTGGCATTTATCGACTAGTGCGGAAAGTATCGATAAACAAGTTTCGATAATGGAAACGAGTTTACATTTTTTCCATGCTTAAGTTTTAGTTCATTCACTATTGAATGGAACAGAAGATCGCAGCATAATTAATTAATTACCGTTCGCGTTAATTTACTTACCTATGATAACATAAGTTTTTTAGACAAATTAAATGGGGGATTCCATTTTCATGATAAAATAATATACACTGTGTTAAACAGGTTAAAAATTACGTGAAAATGATAAGGCACATTTTTATGTTTTGGAAAACTTTCGTTTTACTTACCTACTTAATCTATGCTAAAAAACTTAAATTAATGCAACAACAACATAATGGACGTTAAAAAATTTAGTTAAAAATTCATTTTATAATATTTGTAAAAACATGTTTACCGACGTGGCTGAATGCAAACCATGCCTTTGTCGATAAAATAGTAAAGTATCGACAGGACCCATCATACGAGCAATCACTAAGACGAACTGTCATAGGGATCATCATTCGCCGCGCCAGGTATAAATGTTACTTATTAAATAAGCGAGACAGGAATACTTTTTTGTATTTACACACTCATAAGCTTAAAAACCATAAACAACATAATATCTACTCATTATTTTATAGTACACTAGCAGTCCGCCCCGGCTTCGCCCGTGGTACCTACATGTTTAAACTATCCTATCTATCAAGTTGGATCGAACTGCACATGGTGTGCGAATTTTATTATAATCGGTTAAGTGGTTTAGGAGTCCATTGAGGACAAACATTGTTACACGAGATTTATATATATTAAGACTAGTTACATGAAAAAAATGACGTATATATTTATATATACGTATATATTTCGAATTTACATACTATGCTTAGCCTTTATTATTTCATTACCATAATAATATGTGCAAACGCTACTCTACGCAATATAAACCAGAAGGGCGTTAATAAGAACATGACAAATAGCAAGTCCATTTAGGAAAATACATATGACTCGAAAACTTAAGACTCCACTCACGTTCGCGTATTTTTCTCTTTTATGAAAACTGTACTGTTGTAATGTCCTCTACGATACTGATTTATTTTATATATGACTAGCTGCTCCGCGCGGTTTCACCCCCGTGGCTCCACTCCTGTTGGTCGTAGCGTGATGATATATAGCCTATAGCCTTCCTCGATAAATGAGCTATCTAACACCGAAATAATTTTTCAAATCGGACTAGTAGTTCCCGAGATTAGCGTTAACAAACAAACAAACAAACTCTTCAGCTTTATAATATTAGTATAGATTTATACCGACTGTTCAGTGTTTATTTTTTTTATAAGAACTAAAATTTAATGAAGTGTACTCCAACAAAAGAGCTAGTTCGTAAGTAAGAACTAGTGCCAATGTCAGAAATAAAATTAGATTATAGTTACTCAAGCTTTATAATAACTCTGCCATTATATCGGAGTGTACAATTGCAACGAATAATGTTATATATACCAACGCTTAATATATGTCCTAAAAAATATCGCCCCCAATAAATTTTTTAATACTAAAAATCGAAAGTCTAAAATTTGAAGCAAAAATCGAACCGTTAAAAGGTTATTCATTATGCATCATTCTAAAAGGTTCACAGTTCACTGGACGCATTATGTTTTTACGATTGTCAAGTTTTGAATCGTCTTTTATCAACTTTGGCTTGTTCGAGTCGGGTTAACTCATCTTTTCCTGTCTGAAGATAATACGAAATGTCTCGAAGTTATACCGATTCGCTTTTGATAAAGTTATTCCATTTTACGTGGTACCAACTTGCATGATTATATTACGTCTAGCGCATTATTAGCAACAACGCAGAGATATAAAGTAATAATTTAAAATATTATGTATTTAGTGTTTTTTCTTTATAAAATTGTACACAATCTCAATAATCTTCTAGAACACGTGTAGTTAAATAGAAATAACAAATATTGTTGTAATCCGCAAGTAATTTATTTTTATAAATATGTTATATTTAAGACGATACACAAAAAAAAATCCACTGCTTGGCGGGCGGAGTCTAATAGCTCGCTATCGCGAACGCGGGTGTGCGCGAAGTCATTCTTGCAAACTCGCCGCGCTGCCGCTGGCCGACTCGGGACAAACATGTATGGAGTCGTCATACAGTTATAATATTGTTATACATTTATTTAATTGTTGATTTATTGGTTTTATTTTCTTGCTTATAAACAAATAATCTTCTTTTTAACAACTACTTAGACATTATTAATAATTATTATTATTTCGTAATGTTTACTTTATTACAAAATAATACAGGTTATAAATAATCTTTAAAATAACAAAAAATATTGTTACTCTGAAAAAATGAAATGGTACTCAATAACGCGGACTACTGAATGGATTTAGATAGAATTTGATGCTGACGTAGATATTACATCATGTGATCATGCCCAGAAATGAAAGGTAATATTTCTGAAAGAAGTTATAAACCCTAATTCTTCTCAGTCAAAGTCAATAGTGGAAGATATCACTAATACAGTAAAACTGATGCGAAACTTTGGATGTTAATTTGTATATTTTTTTGTTAGTTGTTACTTAATCACGTCAAGACTACATTACCAATTTTGATAAAATATAGCTAATTGCCTGGATTTACACATAGGATACTTTTTATCCGAACTGAACACTTCTGTGGGATAAGACAGGATTCACGATATAATCTAATTTCACGCGGGCAAAGCCGCGGTCGGAATGATATTTTTTTAAATAAAAAAATTGTTTAAAAAAAATCACAAAATATATTGACGCATGTATTTATTTTTTGCACTCTATTATAATTGTAATTATTCATTACAAATAATCAAAATAAAATAGCCAGAACAAAGTTAGGCTCTGGTAGGGTAGGTAGGCAGGTACAGCAATGTGAGACGAACACTTCTTATTTATACCAATAATAATGTATTATAAACATTAAATTAAGTTTACTTTCTAACAACAAAAATACATAATATTAGCTAATGTGAAAGCGAATCAACCAATCATCCCACAACAATGAAATGTGCACACAAATATTCATCCAAATCGGTTCATGTCATTAGGAGGAGTGACTGCAGCGCCATCTTCCGGGCCCAATTGTGTTTCCAGATCACCCAGGAACTCAATTTAATATACTTACACAAAATTTTTCGAAATGAAAACTCACATTACTATGTAAATATGAATATAAACCTGTTTTATTACTAAGCAATTTCCCGCACAGGTGTAGTAGATATAAATGAAATAAATATCAACATCAAATTCTTTATACAACATACTTATCTACCACCTACTAAGAAATGTAATTCTTGAAATTTTTTCGTATTTTTTTAAATATAATACTACTCCAATGAGCTCCTGTTCCATAATCCATATTACGTCCACCATACTTCCACTAAGTTCACCATGATTTTTTATTTCTTTGCACTTTGTTGCTTTTTGCTAAAAATGGAATCATGCGATAAAACCAGTAGAGCGTTGATAACATACATTTTTGACTGAATAAAGGTACTTACGAAGGAGTGGGTTCACATTGTGAACAATCAGTGGGTTTATTTTCCTTCTGGATTCCGGATTTCTGAAAAGATTATTTATGCTATAAATGAAAAAATCTTACACATTCGTTATGTACTTAAAACAGGGGTACATATCAAACATCGTCTATAATACAATTATCATCAAATTTAAAATAAAACCAACTTACTTCATTAATTTGTTCCAATTGTAAGCATTCTTTTTCCTCCAACCTTTATGTTTCTTCTTCTTATTTTCTCTATTGTCCCCATTTGTCTCATTTTGTCTTATCGTGTTGTCACCCTTTTTTACGATTGCGCAAGCGACACAAGTTCCCCGTGTGACGGCCGTAGCGGGAATGACTCGTGCAGCGATCGGGGTAGGAAGGTGCAGGGCGGCTCTCGCTATATTGGCTGGTCGCGCGCTAATTTCAAGTATTTCTTGTTTATTTCAAAACCATCGCATATTTCAAAATTCTAACACGGTAGACGTATAGGTTGTATATTTTATAGTTAATATCCAAAAAGTCGTAACTTTACGTTTGTTATTTTGAAGATGCCAGAGATTAAAAAAAAATAACAATGCGAACTTTGTATTTTTTTTCTATCGAGAAAATATCATGGAATCATGTTTCTAAAACGGTAGACGTATTGTGTTACTATTGAACTTTCTTGTCAAGAATTTTCATCACGACAACTTTAATAATATAAAAATTACGAAGGTTTAAAAAGGGCCGTAAATGTTAGAAAAATTAATTCATCACCTTAAATTTTTATCGTAATCGACAATCGTATTCCAAAAAATACAAAGAAGTAAATATATTCACTAGACTTTGGTTTGTCAATGAAAACAATTCTCGCAGCACATAAAATACTGAACAGTGAACACACCATTTTTGCTTCTTTTACAAACGGAATTATCGCATAACCTAGTATCCATTGTCGAATTCCAATCAGTGATGAGTAAATACTAGCGATGAATTCGTTCAATGGACTCGAATTATATTTATTTTATAGAACAATTGCATTGGTAAATCGAGTAACGTAATAAAGTATGATGGGATAAGCCTTTTGTGTATGATTAATGTTGAATACAGGTTTTATTTGGCTTTGTAATTTAATTTATAAAAGACAAAGCTAGCTGACATTAATATATTATGGTACTGACGATTTAAAATCACATATTTCATAGTTTTTTAGATGATTTTGGGGTTAATTATTATTACCTATGTAGGTTACCTGTTCCAAACCTATTTGTCCGAGAAGAGCTTTCGCTTCAAAACAGCAAATATTATTATGAAAAAAAAAACCTAACAGTAAAACATCGACCACATAAGAATGGATTAACATTACATTAATTAACGAATAATTGTTTTCAGAACGGCAAATTAACCGAAGTAATACCGATCGACTACCAGCAAATTTACTACGGGAATCCAATAACAGATCTCATTTACTTCATGTATGCTGCCAGTGACAGACCCTTTCGGAAAGCAAATCTACTCCATCTAAAGAACTTCTACTATGAGGAACTTACAAAATTCCTCAACTATTTTCACATAGAAGTGGAATCAGTTTTTCCTAGAGAAAGTTTTGAAGATAGTTTCAAAGAAAGTTTGGATTATGCACTCATGTTTTCGATGTATATGTACCCATTTTTATTTGCGAGTGGTGATGAAGCACCAAGTGGTAATGATGACTTGAGTGATGTGATGGTTAGAGTTGATGATCGATTGCATGAAAGGATGGAGGGGGTTGTTGATGATTTTATAGAATTGGGAGTGTTAGTTTAATTGATAGTTGATAAGCGTTTTAAATTTAAATATACTCATATTGTATAGAGCGGAATATAATCTTATCTATAATATAAAAATGAATCCCAAAATGTGTTGGTAAGCGCATAACTTGAGAACGGCTGAACCGATTTCGTTAATTATTTTTTTATTATATTCCTTGAAGTACGAGGATGGTTTTTATGTAGAGAAAACGTAAATATGTACCACGGGCGAAGCCGGGGCGGACTGCTAGTATATCTATAAAAATGAATCGCAAAATGTGTTGGTAAGCGCATAACTCGAGAACGGCTGAACCGATTTCGATAATTCTTTTTTTATTATATTCCTTGAAGTACGAGGATGGTTTTTATGTAGAGAAAACGTAAACATGTACCACGGGCGAAGCCGGGGCGGACGGCTAGTCTTATATATAAAAATGAATCGCAAAATGTGTTGGTAAGCGCATAACTCGAGAACGGCTGAACCGATTTCGATAATTCTTTTTTCATTATATTCCTTGAAGTACGAGGATGGTTCTTATGTAGAGGGAACGTAATTATGTACCACGGGCGAAGCCGGGTCGGACCGCTAGTCTTATATATAAAAATGAATCGCAAAATGTGTTGGTAAGCGCATAACTCGAGAACGGCTGAACCGATTTCGATAATTCTTTTTTTATTATATTCCTTGAAGTACGAGGATGGTTCTTATGTAGAGAAAACGTAAATATGTACCACGGGCGAAGCCGGGGCGGACCGCTAGTATTGTAATAAGGAAGTATAAATCACATACTTTCTTATTATTTTACATTATTACATTAACGTGTAAGGGTGCTTTTTCACCAAAAAATATGTTTGTAAATAACCAATAGTATCGCTTCAAACTTCAAACACATTCCTCGCTATACATCCTCGCACATTATTGGTGCAAGAGCACCCTTACTAAGTGCAAATAACGTAAGTAATACATATATTGGTCCATGGTAATACCTATGATTACAACAGATAACGTATTTTAATTTATATTTAGCCCGAATGTTTCAATTCAATGTTTGTTTAAGAACTTATATTATGATATAATTAAACGCATTTATTTAATAAATTAATGAAAAAACAGCATTTTTATTTATTTATGTCCATGTATAATTTACGCCTAAGGTCTGAGAGTGACAGGTTAATAATTATAAAACCTGCTGAAGGTAGAATTTAAATTAAAAAGAGCCTTGAAAGAAATTAAACTAAACCTCAATCACTGTCCATCCTTATCCTCTGTCACTAAAAAGGATTAATGTTATTTGGAAATATAAAATATCTATGAATTGATTAAACTATCTTATCTTATCTAATTTTGATAATTTTAAAAACGATAGATATATGATAGATAGAAATATGTGCAACTATATAGTAAATATGATAAATGCAAAAGTACCTGTCTGACTCAACTTCACGCCTCAAACACTGAACCGAGTTGTATGAAATTTGGTACGAATGTAGATTGAGGGAGAAAGGAAAAAAATGTGAAGTCGTGTTCCAAGTGGGGTAAGATTCATTATGCATACATCTATTTCACTGATAGATTTTCTTAAGAGACAAGTGAAAGGGAGAAAGGAAAGGATAAGTTTTTTATCTCGGAAATCCGAATAAGCTACCACTATAAGTGTGACTATAACTTTGGTTTAGCACATGATGTAAATTGTAATCTATATGTTACGGGTGAAACCGCAGGCTCTAACTAGTCGAACATTACAAAAGGCAAACTGATATTCAAAAGTTATTTGATTAATAAAAACTTATTATTCGAGACGAGTGTCACTTAAAACTGACAAACAATATACAGAATATCGAATTTCTTCACAATGCCAAGTTATCGGGAGTTGTTTGTGTAACGAAAACTTTTGAGAATTTAATTAGTAATTTAATTATAAATTTATAGCAGATTTATTGGAAATCTTCGGGGACGTTTCTAAGTCAAATGTTGAGTATCTTGTATTGAGATCTCCTTATCTGTGAAGGGGGCAAGTTAATTAATTTCTTTGCATTAACTCTGAGTAAGGTCACAATGTATTGATATTTCTCAGTTATTTATAAGCCATGGTTCCCCTTCTTTTGCTGTCTTGTGATTTGAATACAGATCTTCTAGATATACTAAATATTCGCTGTGTGTTGAAGTGAGATAACATAAAAAATATTTGATGTCACTCAGTGACTCAGTAATATATTATTAGTGTATAGTTAAGCATAATATTGTTGTAGAGTATTGTTCCAATCGGTTATTTAGTTTTTGGCTAAATTTTATCTTTATTATTTAGGTACATATTGTGTGTATATCTATATATATAAAACTCAAAGGTGACTGATATAGTGATCTATCAACGCACAGCCCAAACCACTGGACGTATTGGGCTGAAATTTGGCATGCAGGTAGATGTCATAACGTAGGCGTCCCGAAAGGATTTTAGAAAATTCATCCTCCAAGGGGATCAAATAGAGGATGAAAGTTTGTACCATGAAAATTTATCTTTTCCACATAAACCTACATGAACATATTACATAAGCAAGCATAAGCCAACACTCTATATTCATAAATCGGAAAACGAATTTGTAACTTCAATCGTTTTTTCATTAAATCAAGCTATATGTTTGTGTTTCCAATGTTTTTGCAAACTGGACACAAATTACTCAATTTAAATACAGTTGTACATGTAAACGATGTCGTAAATGTAAATATCAGATTATCCTGATTTATACCTGATTGTTGTCTTTATTGTTATAGGCCAGTGGAAATTAACATTAAATTCGCAAAGCACGATGTAGATTTGAATTTTTGGTATGTTGTTTGGATCAGTTAGGGTGATGTAAATCCCAATTTGCAACTTCGAAAAAGTTGTGCTCGCTGCGCACCACGTGATAAACTGCGAAAATTTTGGACTTTTTTCATAAACTATGCGTTTCCGACAAGTATGATTCAGTACATAAATTAAGGTTATTAAATTTGCAACAATTTAAGCCTAACCGCAGCTCTCTAAACCTTATAACGACTAAACTGTGGCCATTCGAAGATGGTTCATTTTTCCCGAAATATTGAAATTTTTAGTTTTGCTCCCGTTTGAAGCAAAATATTGGCAAAAACCGCTCGTTCTATGAGAAGTTCGTATAATAAAGTTGTAGACTGTAGTGCATTTAATTTTCTTTCATAAGAGCATAGAACAAAGTCTGTGAGACAAATATTTCACACACAATATCTGAAAAACAAAAAGAAGGTAGAAATAGATTTTTAAAGAATTGAAACTGAGAGCATATAAAATCATAAAAAGAATAATACTTTTTCATTTGCAGGATAGGTAATTAACAAAATTACAAAATTTGGGAAAGTAGGAAAAAAGATTATACGCAAATAATAAACGTCGAAAATTTTGGACTTTTTTCACTTTTTGCTCTAAAAGTCATAAACTATGCGTTTCCGACAAGTATGATTCAGTACATAAATTAAGGTTATTAAATTTGCAACAATTTAAGCCTAATTAAAGCTCTCTAAATCTTATAGCGACTAAACTGTGGCCATTCGAAGATGGTTCATTTTTCCCGAAATATTGAAATTTTTAGTTTTGCTCCCGTTTGAAGCAAAATATTGGCAAAAACCACTCGTTCTATGAGAAGGTCGTATAATAAAGTTGTAGTGCATTTAATTTTCTTTCATTAGAGCATAGAACAAAGTCTGTGAGACAAATAGTTCACTCACAATATCTGAAAAACAAAAAGAAGGTAGAAATAGATTTTTAAAGAATTGAAACTGAGGGCATATAAAATCATAAAAAGGATAATACTTTTTCATTTGCAGTATAAGTAATTAACAAAATTACAAAGCTAATTAAATTTGCAACAATTTAAGCCAAACCGCAGCTGTCTAAACCTTATAACAACTAAGCTGTGGCCTTTCAAAGATAGTCAGTTTTTCCCGAAAATTAAAAAATTTTTAGTTTTGCTCCCGTTTGAACCAAAATATTGGCAAAAACCGCTCGTTCTATGAGAAAGTCGTATAATAAAGTTGTAGTGCATTTAATTTTCTTTCATTAGAGCATAGAACAAATTCTGTGAGACAAATAGTTCACTCATAATATCTGAAAAACAAAAAGAAGGTAGAAATAGATTTTCAAAGAATTGAAACTGAGGGCATATAAAATCATAAAAAGGATAATACTTTTTCATTTGCAGGATAGGTAATTAACAAAATTAAATTTTCTACAACTTTATTTATGACCTTCTCATAGAACGAGCGGTTTTGCCAATATTTTGGTTCAAACGGGAGCAAAACTAAAAATTTGAAAATTTCGGGAAAAACTGACTATCTTTGAAAGGACACAGCTTAGTAATTGTTATAAGGTTTAGAGAGCTGCGGTTAGGCTTAAATTGTTGCAAATTTAATTATCTTTGTAATTTTGTTAATTACCTATCCTGCAAATGAAAAAGTATTATCCTTTTTATGATTTTATATACCCTCAGTTTCAATTCTTTAAAAATCTATTTCTACCTTCTTTTTGTTTTTCAGATATTGTGAGTGAACTATTTGTCTCACAGACTTTGTTCTATGCTCTTATGAAAGAAAATTAAATGCACTACAACTTTATTATACGAACTTTTCATAGAACGAGCGGTTTTTGCCAATATTTTGCTTCAAACGGGAGCAAAACTAAAAATTTCAATATTTCGGGAAAAATGAACCATCTTCGAATGGCCACAGTTTAGTCGTTATAAGGTTTAGAGAGCTGCGGTTAGGCTTAAATTGTTGCAAATTTAATAACCTTAATTTATGTACTGAATCATACTTGTCGGAAACGCATAGTTTATGACTTTTAGAGCAAAAAGTGAAAAAAGTCCAAAATTTTCGCAGTTTATCACGTGGTGCGCAGCGAGCACAACTTTTTCGAAGTTGCAAATTGGGATTTACATCACCCTAACTGATCCAAACAACATACCAAAAATTCAAATCTACATCGTGCTTTGCGAATTTAGGGTTTTTTAGTGTCGATTTCTACTGGCCTATTATCCGAATTTGTAATTTGCATAACTGTTTGAATATAATTACATTGTGACTATACGATCAGCGGCGGAGCGACACGATTTGCGATTGTAATAATTATTCAGTGGTATGATATTATAGATTTAAATTAAACATATAAAAGTCAAATAATTTTCTTTCGTTATTGTCAGGACGAAGTTTGTATAAAAACGTCCAAATAATTGAAACCCGGGCAGAGTTGCAGTAGCTAGTAGTATGGATTAACATTTTAAAAAAGACCGTTTGCCTCATTTAATTCATCGTTAATGTCGTATAGGAAAGATTACTAAAACTAAACAATACAATCTGCCAGAATATCCTGAAAACGACTATTATTGATTAAAAATTATGATTCTGATTATTCTGATCCAACAAGGTTCATACGTTTGGGATCTGCGATGCAAAAAACATGAAAGACGAAATTATAACACCTCTATTTTTTACATCTCTAAAAAAAAGAGCTACAAACATTTAGAGAGCACATCTCACTAACATCGCATATCTCACTAACCAATGAAAAGGGTGTTGTAATCGGTCAAGAGATACGTCGCATAGGTACTTCTCTTATCAAGAAAATATAAATATACCTAAATGATAGGTAATTTAGGTTTAGAAATTTTTACAGATCCCTGATCCCTGGTTTTAGAGAAAACCCTGCGTCATAACGTTTTCTAGAGGTAAAAAAATAATAGTAGGTATAAAGCCTGTGCCTGTGACTAAATCCAAATTTGGACACAGGCACTATAAATATATTGCTCCAAAACTGTACAATAAAATGAATAAGTTTTATAATATTACTGCTCTGAATAATTACCAAATTAAGGCTAGAATTTTGAATTGGTTATCTAGACTTGACTACAATGACACAGAAAATCTATTATAAATTCCTTAAATGGATTAATTATTAATACAGGTATCCACAAACACAAAGACACACACACACACACACGCACCCACATACACACATACACACACACACGCACGCCTGCACACACGCACACTTACATAAACTTATTCTCCTAATTAATATAGTATGGATAATGGTTTTGGACTTATTGATTTTTTTTCTTTTTATTAATTTTAATTTTTAAATTATTAATTTCCATTTCTTGATTTTAACATTTTAATATACTTATCATGAATCTTAATTTTACCTTTTGATTGTGATTTTAATTGATTGGAAATTGTAATTTGTAATATTTAGCTATAATAACTTAGGTACTACTAACTTACATTTTATTGTTATGTTGATTGTAACAACTTATAATAATAGTGTTGCATTGTTTCGATTTAATATTGATTTTTTGCTGATTTAATATATGTTGCTCAATTTAGTTTATAATTACTAACTTATTTAATTTTAGATGAATTTATTTATGTGATGATATAATTTTCGAAATTTGTTTTGGACGTGCTTTATTTGTAATTAGATACCTAGACACATTTTGTTTTTTGTTTTGCTGTATGTACTTATTTGTTATTGATTTTTTTTAATAGTTTTAATTGAATGTAAATTTTTAATTTATTTTTGATTTTATTTAATTTGTCTCTGATTTTTTTCGTGTCATGTAACTATAAATGGAAGACACAGGCTCCTGAAAAACAGTTCTTACTATCTTAGGAGCCTGGGTCGCTCTTATTTGTAAAATGTTTTAAGTGGAATAAATGAATGAATATGAATATAAAGAATTCAGGAAATGCGGGAATTGAGTCAATTAAGTTACATAACTTATGAAAATGTATTTCCATTTCCACTGAGCTGAGTATTATTTAATTAATTATTCAAACTTAAGCTTTTAAGCTCATTTGTCACGTTACGTAGATATGTTTAAATTAAAATTATATACATATATTAACTAGTAACTAGTAAAATATCTTCTTTTCTTAGAACTTAATTACTAGCATTATGTTTAAAGCCTCTAAAGAAGAACTGAGGATATAGGTAGCTGCATATAGCAAAGAAAATAAATTCTCGCTAAGACCGGATTGAATAAACATACCTACAAAGAATACATAGTGTTGCTGACCATCAAACATTCCCTAAAATTAAAAAAAAGCAATACTTTTTACAAAAAACTATTTTTCTTAAACGCGAAATAACCAACATCACCAGAAAATTACTTTTAGTCTTCAATTTTACGAACAGAGTAGGTACAGCTTGATGCATACACTCGTGTGGTAATATCGGCAACAAAGGAGATTGTAGCGCATTTTACAGCTTAGAATATAAACTATATGCTTGCGAAATGGATTTACCAAGTATTCGTTTAAGCTGCATTGCTATCGAACCTTAAGCGATAAGCGATAGAATTGATGTTCACTTGACCTTAAATGGTTTTCTATCTCAATAAAGACTTTTAAAAGTATCTATTGTTAAGGTATCGTGTGAAATATATTCATTCAAGATGGAGAAGTTACAGCTCATACTAAATAAACTCGATGAAGATAAAACTACATAAAAAAATTTGATAAATATTGTAGGACATTATTACACAAATCGACCTAGTCCCACAGTAAGCTCAATTAAGGCTTGTGTTGTGGGTACTAGGCGACGATAAATATAATATTTATTCACACAAATATTTGCCCTGACCGGGGATCAAACCCGGGACCGTCGGCTCAGTAGGCAGTTACTTTACCACTGCGCCAACCGCGTCGTCGTCAACTACAAATTCTTCGTTGTCAGTTTTCGCAGGATCGGATGGCGAATAAAGGGGAATTGAGCTAATGCCCCTCTATTCTTATGCGGCTGCAGCTGTATCCAAAACTTCTATTTAAGTAATGTATATTCTAATAACAAAAATTACAAAGAATGAGAAATATACTAGACGCCAGAAAAATTCATTCTTTATTCATAAATCACCACCATCATCACCATAAATGATTCCATTATGCCTACTCCGCACACGTTCATTTTTGTACATTACTAGCAAACGACTTCGCTCATAACTTAGCCCAGCAAGCAGCTAGACACTAAAATGAGTATTTTGCATGTGCAAAGCAGTTACGATACCGTCTTACTCGGAACGTTCGTGCCGGTAATACCGTTGTCTGTTAATGACGCAAATTGTCGATTGTTCTAGAAAAATAATTACAGCCTTGGTGAGACTTCAAGCTTAAACAATTAGTGACTATGTAACTTATATGCACTATTTTGTATGGCTTTGTAGGCGCTTTCTTAATACTTTCTAAATTACTTTTCTACGATAAATAGAACAAGCCATGTAATATTTTCACATACTAATGTACAATTTATAAACATAAACCGAGCGAATATAACTACATAGTTAATTTAATATAACTACGTATTAAATTTTAGCCCATTTCACTTCGCTCATATTGACAAAATGTGAACTGTTTTAAATAAATAAATAAATATTTCAGGACAGTTTATTTCAGGACAATTTTCACACACGGCTCTATCTGATCCCATACTAAGCTTTCGCTTGTGTTATGGAAACCATTTGGCTGATAAACATACATATATAATTTTTAAATAAATACTTATATTATAGATAATTAACACTCAGACACAGAGCAAACATCAGGCAAATATTTGCCCCGGGTGGGAATCGAACCCACGACCTCTGGCTTGGAAGGCAGGGCCACTACCAACCAAGCCAACCGGTCAGTTAGATAAATAAAGAATAAAATAATAAATTTATATTAAGATGGTTCAATCTAAAAAAGCGTCTAAAATCAATTTACCAAATCGGTTTACAACGATGAAGTTCTTAACGAAACAAATTCTCTTCTCCATTTTTTACACAGAATAAAAAAAAATGCGATAGGGAATTAAGTCTCTATAGTAGATTAATGAAACTGCACTAGTAATTCCATGACAAGGATAATTTATCAAAACCGCTCCAAGTTCTTTTAAATACAACTTACGCAGTATTTAATAATCTGTGAGACAACTAGGTATGTCATATCCATACTAATCTTCCATTAAAGTAATTTGGAATTTGTCTTTGAAATTGCTTTATCGATATTTAAAACTATAAAGAGATTTTTAATATACTTTCGTCATTTCTAAAGACATTTCAAGATAGAAGAAAAAGGAAATTATTTTAAACTGTGGTCACAACTCACGTCACAGCCCAGTGATGTTATATTTTGTATAGGTACATATTGGTATATCGTTATTTATAAATGGCCGTTTGGAGAGCAATCGACTCTTTATTTTCACACATTTATTTAAGCTTGACAGATTTTATTTGTTATTTTATTGTTTGTGATAAAATGTGCTTGTTGATTTCCATGATGCGATGAGAATCATTTCAGCAATCAATAATTTGGCGCGTTGACAGGAAAATTTTAAGGTCGTGTCATGGCAATACCGTCACGTCATGTAATAAGGCGAAGGTTTTCGAATCTTTGAATCTTGCCAAAGAAGTTTCACTTCTGATACTAATCTTTTTTTAATAATAAGTACATTCTGAACATTGTACGCGACTGTACAAGTTAAAAACACGTAGATACAATCATTCAAAATTCATGAATGATATTGCATACGAATTACTCACGTAGTTGAAATAAATATTATAATATAAACGAACCCATTAGAAGCACGAACAACTGCGTGATTTATATAGTCTATAAAGGTTATTGGGAATAAATGATCTGATTATATTATTATTTCTCTTTCTGAGTTCGTTAATTAAGGTTGGGTCGCCTAAGATCGGATATGACATAAGATCGGATGCATGGAATAACTCGCAAACTAGGCAATATTCTCTACTGCTACCAACACTACTAGATCCGCCATTTTGTTCTGCCCCTCTCTTCACTCTGCGGCCGGCCAGCGACCAGACGGGACGTGTACACAGGTGATTCAGCAGAAAAGGTGTATTTTGTGGCGAAAATCGTCGATCCGATCTTACCTACAAAATTTTGATGGCTCATTGTGGAGAGTACTTTCATTAAAATAATGTAATTAATTATTTTGGGGCAGAATTAGCGAATCCTCTTTCCATCTGTATACTTTGATTACGCCTAGGACGTTCACAACCCAAGATCCGATCTTCCCTCCCAATGCCGAAGATCGGACCGAAATTTAGCTCTTGACTGCGCCTTATGCAATAATGCGCAATAATTATTAACTTTTAATATATTTAACTATCCAATGACGCTATGACTATCAGACCTTAGGTACATTTTCATTATTTAGTCTTAGAACACGGAAGATAAAAGTTTGAGAAACTTAATTAGGATGAGGAGGGAAGACCGGACTAAAAAAACGCAATAAAAAAAAAACTTCTTTGTCAAATTTTTTGAGGAATTTCCTGACTCAATCATTGATGCTCAATGTATGGACGTAAGTCCGGATGTTTTCCTAATGTTAACATTATTATTAAACGCATAGAAGTGAAGATACTACATAGTCCGATCTTCGGCCGAACTGTTATTTTCTTCACTATGGTAAGTCGAAAAAAGTCTGATTTTTAGGCTCTAAATTTGCTTAGATAGATAGCATCTACGCAAACCAAAAAATTAGGGGTTAAACAATATTTTTTTGTCATCAATTTACAGTTGACCGCAACAGAAAAACGACATCGAATCATGAGAAATAAAATAAAAAATACAGTACGTATAAAATTTTCGGCATATGCGTCCGATCTTAGGCGACCCAACCTTAAATTACAAATTGTAGCAATAGATCTTGTATGTTTTGTAGTAGATATTTTAGAAGGACTGGAGTATATAAATTGCATTGATTTTTATAGAATCGATAAAATCGTTAAAAATAATAAATACGTTGATCCCGTCTCATATGCTTGACCTTTATTTCCTAGTTTTAATTCGGAATAAATAAAACAAAATCTGATTAATAATCTTATATATCTTATATATAAAATTCTCGCGTCACAATGTTAGTCTGCATACTCCTCCGAAACGGGTGGACCGATTCTCATGAAATTTTCTGTGCATATCGGGTAAGTCTGAGAATCGGCCAACATCTATTTTTCATATGTACCACGGGCGAAGCCGGGGCGGACCACTAGTATATATATAAAAATGAAACCCGTTTCGCGTTGTCACCGCATCACGTGTGAACGGCTGAACCGATTTCGATAATTCTTTTTTTATTATATTCCTTGAAGTACGAGGATGGTTCTTATGTAGAGAAAACGTAAACATGTACCACGGGCGAAGCCGGGGCGGACCGCTAGTTTAACATAAAAACACCCACAAAATATATATTATGTATGTATTGCTTGAACATGGCATTAGTATGGATACTAATTGCAAAGCTGAAGAGTTGGATTAAGCGAAGTAATCTCAGAAAATAATTGCCACTATTACTAAGTGAAAAATATTATTTCATGTTGCAGTTGAAAAATCGATGAAGGTTTTAAAGTGGATAAAATTTCATCCATGAAAATTGCTACAAAACTGGGGAAAATGTATTTTTGCGAACAGATGAAGTTGTGTCAAATAATTACCCATAAAAAATGTACGAAATAATTTGTAAAATATGCAACTGACAATAAAAACAATGCAGTTTGCAATTTGAAGTAGAGACTTCAAATTGAATAAATAAAGTCCCCAAATATATATAGAATCTCGATTGGACTAGCTTTTGGGACCGTGCTCTGTTATTTAAATATGGCCGCTCGGAGACCAATCGACATTTTATTTTCACACTTTTATTTAAAACTTGACACCCTTTATTTGTTATTTTATGGGCTATATATACCTGTAAATAAACAAGCTTGTTACAATATTTATTACTCAGGTAAAAGGTAAATGTTCATTTTTATGAGGATATATTTCTAGTGTAAAAATTTGAATATACTTACGTATTTCGGTATTTAGTTTTATAGCATGCAAATGCTAACTAAATGATAAATTTTTATTGAATAGATAATCGATCATGAACCCGCGTCCCAGGAACCCAGGATTCGAACCCGCGTCTTTCGCTTTGCCGCGGCGACGCCCAACCTCTCGGCCACCCGTGATCCTGCCAGAGCAATCGAAATTCTACTCTTTCGGTTTTATGTGACTAACCCCACACCATCTATTGTATTATACTAACTAATATATTATGATACTAACTTTTCGCTCACGGCTTCACCCGCTTTGTCTAAAACCTAATATACTAAAACTTTCCTCGAGAATCACCCTATCTATTAAAAAAAAGACGGGTTGCACTCCGGGAGTGCCGGCAGAAGTGAAAACTTGATTATTAACGTTGAGCCTGTTTGATATTTTGGAATGGTATCCGTCTTACGCTTTTTCGATCAGGTCACGTGTCCTGACGCGAGTTTAAGATTTTATACCCATTACAGAAAAAGTGCTCAACGCCGCTAAAGAAGTTTTCACTTCAAAAATCCGTTGCGTAGTTTTGAAGATATAGCATACATAGGGATATAGAGACAGAGCAAGCGACTTTGTTTTATACTATGTAGTGATTATAGGTAGTGATACTTACGGAAAGTGAAAAAAAAGTAATAAATCATGCCACTCAAAAAAATATCTTACGAAAATTATAGTAATAGAATTTCTTGCTATAGCTAGGTCGTTAATTTTCCTTCACTGTCAAAATGTTCCCTTAGAGATTTCGTGAATGTGAGAGACACATAATTAATTTTATATTTAATAACAGAACCCGTAATTAAATTCTTTAGGTTCTGAATATTTTTGTTTATTATATCCACGAGGGAAATACTAAATATGTACTTTAATTTGTAGAAATAAGTTAATAAAATATAAAAATATAAACTACCTCCCAGGCTCTTAAGAGGTTCTAAAAGAAATTACACATAAAAGAAATTAATTCACCTTAACTTCATAATATTGTATTTTATTCCTAAACAGATATGATTTTCAAGAGTGATATTATCTACTCAGTGCAATTGATAGAAACAATTAATTTCGTAAATTGCTGATAATTCAGTGTTGATAGTAAGTTAAATTGGAAATTAATAATTATTGTATTTTCATGTCTCTTTCAACTTCAATTGATAATTTTAAAATATATATTATACAATTATTGGTGCGTTTTTTCAAAATTTTTGGTAAATGTAAAAAATGTTATGACGATTCAAAAGTGCTTTTATAAGAACTCTTATTGAATAAATAAATGTTTGAGTTTGACTTTTATTATTTCGCGTTAACGAAAATAAAAAAGTGTTGAGTGTATCAACTAAATAATATGTTGCAGCTAAAATAGAAGAACAAAACTAAGTTTAGCTTCACCTTTAACCGTAACATAAAGGTAGTGTATATTAATATTTAATATATTGATGAAACTGACAACAAGACTTCTGCACGATATTACCAGTAGGGCTGCCTGCTTAAAGTTCCATAGACTAACTTAGTTGTACGACGCACGTTAAATACGTGCGTCGTGTTAAAAACAAATTGCCAAGGGTTTTAGATTTAAACACAATCATATAAAATAGTTATAATAACTTGATATTACGTTTAATATAAATTGCTATTCATTCGAGACAAATAAACTGATTTTTAATGTACATAAACATGTTAATAGAACTAGCAAATAAAAACATAGACCGTATATTCTGAATAAAAAAGACTACTTTGGAGGTAATTTCTTTTACCAAATTTATAACAGGTGACAACCCTAACTCCCACAACACAGCAAAGGTGTTTAATATCGAAATATCTCAGACATGCATTATATTTAATGCATCATCTATTTACGTCTTTCATATTGAATTTGACATGACGTCATGTTGATACATATTGTATTCATAACATTCGTGTTTGAAATTGATATCAGAATATCGGATATGTTATGGTATTAATTTACGACGAAAACGTCTGATTGCAAGGTATAAAATAAGGATACCCATTACTTACCTTTTCGTAAATAATTTGAATCCAAACAAATTCTGAAAGTGTTACTACAAAAAATGTACCTATTTAGATGAATTAGTTTTATTTAAGTAATAAATCAAAAAATCTAAGGCTTAAGGCTGGTTTCTGAATTAAGAGTTGATTTGATTAAGGTTTGAGAAAGCTTTTGTCACAGAAGAAAATATTTAAGCAGCATGTAATTAAGCATGATTTGAGATGTTCTTTACATCAAATACTCGATTCAGAAATCGACCATTAATCTCCTAAGAACTCACTATACATAGGGTACCAAGAGAAAAATATTTCGGCGTATCAGACCGTAAACAATATCATAAATGATCAAAATAAACAAGCACAAACAATAAAGTAACCAAAATAATATATTTTCGTATTAGCAAAGTAATCCCACTGTCTATATGGATTACATGGGTCTCGATAATAATCTACCAAATATTTTGCAAACAATATCACATAGACATTGAATGACATCGGATTACAAGCGTCACTCTACCGTCTAATTTAATTCGGTAAATCCCTTAAAATCTCCATTCTATTATACTAGTGTACGCCCCCGCTCCGACTTCCGAGCAGTTTTAATAATATCATTTATAGGACAGTTATCCTTTATTTTAATTCTGAACGTAACATTAGATTTTATAATACTGGTCAAGCCTATTTTGTATATCTATACTAATATTTTAAAGCTGAAGAGTTTGTTTGTTTGTTTGTTTGAACGCGCTAATCTCGGGAACTACTGGTCTGATTTGAAAAATTCTTTCGGTTTTAGATAGCTCATTTATCGAGGAAGGCTATAGGCTATATACCATCACGCTACGACCAACAGGAGAGGAGCCATGGGGGTGAAACCGCGCGAAGCGGCTAGTGTATAATAAGATATTAAATCCTTTTAAAATAAATTTTCAGAAAAAATTACTATTTTTTTTTGTTTAAATTAAGCCAGTTTATAGCTTATTTACAAGCAAGTTTTTTTAAGAAAATATATATATATTTATAAATTAAAGATTTTAAACTCAGTTTATTCTAAATTTGTGTAAAATCAAACACAAAAAAAACAATGTGGGTATATTTTATTATAAATAAAACCGGCCAAGTGCGAGTCGGGCTCGCGCACAAAGGGTTCCGTAGCAGCAAATATAATAAATTACAGTTAAATCAACCTATCTCAAAAACTATAAGAGATACTTTGATCAAACCAAAAATCGTTGAAAGAGTTAATTAGCATGCATCACCTCTATTTTTTTTAGAATTTTATACCCCGTAGTTATAAAAATAGAGGGGGGGGGACATACTTTTTACGACTTTGAGAGCTGATATCTCAAAAACCGTTCACTTTAAGAAAAATGTTTTTTAGAAAACTTTATATCATTTTAAAAGACCTTTCCATTGATACCCCACACGGGTATGTACATCGAAAAAAAAAATTTCATCCCTCAGTTACATGTATGGGGGGCCCCACCCCCAATTCTTTTTTTTACTATTTAGTGTCATATTTTTGTAGCGGTTCATACAACACATATTCCCATCAAATTTCATCACTGTAGTACTTATAGTTTCCGAGTAAATCGGCTGTGACAGACGGACAGACGGACAGACGGACAGACGGACATGACGAAACTATAAGGGTTCCGTTTTTGCCATTTTGGCTACGGAACCCTAAAAATGAATTGAAAATTCTCCTATTCGTATACTTTTTGAGACCGTCAATATCGATAGGGAGTTTCAAATAAACAAAACGGGTTCGAACCCAAACCCATTTGCGTCTGAAAAGGTCATCCTCTAGATTTCAGGCACTTACAAAGTGACGTGGCATTTAGAAGTGTCGATTTTCACGCAAAAACAAGCCATTAAAAGTTCCAGTAGACAATTTATCCAAGATGATTGCGATATTTTTTATACCAATTCTAAACAATTTCGAGAAAGTTTTATACATGTTTTATTGTACCTCTAACTTTATCCAAAACATTAAAATGTTGCTAACTTATTTTCTAGGTATTAATAGCGAAAGTTTTTCCAACATTTTCTATTTTTTTTGTAACTAAAAAATCTTCATTACAGAAAATTCATCGGTTATATAACGTACTATCTCTTGCTAAATTTTCTGCGCCAGTTTGTAACCTAAAAAAAAGACCTTAAATTTATGAAAGTGAACCCTAAACTCAACCCTCTAAGCGCATGCAAGCATTTCTTTACCCATACAGATAATAATTCGCGGCCCTAATGACCGCAATTATCTCGCTTATGTTTATGTTTTGTTTTGCTAAAACCCCTTGTTTTAAACGTAAGCTTTGACCAAGAGCAAATTTTTAATTTGGACTTTTAAATTGCACCGTTTTACGGTTTGCATACCTTTCAAAATAACATTTTGAGCTTTTGACTTGAATATTTATACATTATAATAATTGTAATTAACTAGTGTCTAAAAAAAATATACATAGTGGTATCCGCTTTCGCATGATATTTTTTTATGTATTAATTTCACAATTTTTAAATTATGAATTACTAGCTGCGCTCCGCGGTTTTGCCCGCATTGCTCCGCTCCTGTTGGTCTTAGCAGGATGATATAGCCTATGGCCTTCCTCGATAAATGGGCTATCTAACACCGAAAATCTTCTTTTTCAAATCGGACCAGTAGTTCTCGATATTAGTGCGTTCAAACAAACAAACTCTTCAGCTTTATAATGTTACTAGCTTACCGCTCGCGGCTTCGTCCGCTTTGTCTAAAAATTAATAAATTATATACTAAAACCTTTCTCTTGTATCGCTCTATCTATTAAAAAAACCGCATCAAAATCCGTTGCGTAGTTTTAAAGATTTAAGCATACAAAGGGACATAGGGGCAGAAAAGGTGACTTTGTTTTATACTATGTAATGATAGTGTAGATTAATATTTTATAGACCAAAAATAACATATTACAAAACAATGCTTGTCATTTAAACCTAAACATTACTCTGGGGTAGTGTACAATATTCACTTATAATACCACAAGAGCTTCAAAATTATCGGGTATTTTCCGATAGGTTCGTTGCAAACAAATGAAGGAGTCAAGTTTTTAGTCAAGGTTAAAAAATCACGAGCGCGAAGCGCGAGTGATTTTTCCTGAAAAACTTGACGACTTTATTTGTTTGCAGGGAACCTTGAGGGAAATGCCAGATAATTTTGAAGCTCGTGTGGTATTCGGGAGATTATTTTTCCGTCCCAAATGTCGGCCAATCATTTCACAATTGAATTGAACCTGTCAGTTTGACGTCAACGACCAGAGAAAATTTTCAAAAAATTATCAGTATAATACCATGTAGGTTGTACCACGTGACGTCGAATAGTGCAATTCTATTGGTCGATATTTGGGTCGGAAAAATAATCATACTATATTTCAAAAGAACTTAACGCCAATTTAGAATATTAGCAGATACTTTTCAACGATACCAATTAGAGATGTTTGCATTGATATTAAAAAGTACACATTTATTCAAGTTTGCTTTTATAAACCGCAATACATCGAGGCAATAATTTTCCTAATAGCAAATTGAAAATATATTAAAGAGAAAAATATTTTCATACTTCATACTGAGTAAAAAGTTGTTTACGTTTTCAAATTTGTTTTTTGTATTTTTGTCGAACTTGATATTACAGTATATTCATTTAAAATGGGGAAATTTTTCCATCATAATTTAGTGTACAGAGTCGATAGGTATCTCGACTTAGTTTAATTTTTTGTTTTGAATACAGTGAGACACAAGTGTACACAATTATAAGTTTAAATAAAGAAAATTCTGGACGTATTTTTACTATTTTTTGCTTTTCAGTTACCAAAGTTGTTCAGTTTTTGAGACAAGTGGACAATAATACGAAAAAATGAGTTTTTGGTCGGACGAATATCACACATCTTTGCAATTCACGCAACATACATCTTTTAAAAAGTGTTGAGAAAGATTTATCTTTTTTATTTATGTAGAATTCGTGATTTCTCTGCACTATATTGATCTCTACTCGAAGATATTATTTTAATTCCAAAATACACAATGAAGCATGATTTGTACCTACTTCTGAATAAGAATTACTTATAACATCTTAGCTTTGTTAGGTCCGTTATTTGTCCTAATTACAAGGTACTCTGAAAACATCCGGACTATAAGAGGGGGAAGTCTAGGCAGCACCCTATAATACGACAAATTCGATACTTCGACAAGGCCCTTCAAAACGATTGTCGGAATACCGCGGGTCTACTGTATTTATTACTACATCGACGTTGAATGTTTAGAAAATAATAAAATACCAACTATTAAAACTAGAACAAGTTCAATGATTTTTGCGAGTTTTGTATAAATATGTACGTCGAAATGCAACGAAAACGGTCTACCGCTTCAGTTTGAATATATTTGTCCATTTCAGTTATTGTTGCTGTATTTGGATGAATGTGTGTTTAATAACTAGTCTGTTTTATAAATAAATATTATTATTTTGCATAATATTCCATAATATGAAAAGTGTTTTTATTGCCAATTATCATAATAATATACCTTTACCTTCAAAAATATAATCTAAGAAGGCAATACAGAACCCTTTTTTTATTTATTACTAGTTTTGCCTTGCGGTTTCACCCGCGATCGAACCCAAGGACAAAATCAAGTATTTTTATCTCTCTTGTGTACTTCTGTATTACCTGCTTTCATCCAAATCTGTCCAGTCGTTTTCTCGTGAAAGAGTAGCAAACGTCCATACTCACAAACTTTCGCATATAAATTAGTAGGATTACAGAAATTATTGCATTGTAAACACCCGTACATTTACAGGTACAACTTCAAAAAGCATCCTGGCTTTTCTTCGTTGCCACAATACGTGTGGTTATATATTATAACCACACGTATTGTCGTTAAGCTGTCATGTTATAACATGACAGCTTAACGACACGAATTTCACTATGCGGTCTTTCTGTGACTCCCACAATGTGTTGCAAGCGTTTTCTTACGAGCCATAACACGAATTTTGTCATGTTGATTTTCTATGAATGTAACGCGTTAAGAACTAACTACTTTTTCACTCACTGTTCAAAATCTAGTATACAGGGTGTCCCAAAAAGTAGTGATGAACGAAAGCTGGAAGGTAGAGGACCAAGAGGGCTATCCGAATCACCCCCATGTGTGTTATGCGATTTTTCGTATTTTCGGAGTTATTACATTTTTTTCAATTTTTCATCTATCGCCGAGTACGATGAGATTTTTATTTATGGTGACGTGAATTATTGCCTAGATGCTTGATTTTTTTTGTGTGCTAAGCTGAAAGATAGGCTAATTCAGTATGGTAACATTTACTATCGTTAGATCTTCGAATGGAATAAAAAAAAAGAATTAAATGCCAAGAAAGATAAAATTACCCAGTATGTTTATAACTTCAAGGGCCCATAAAAAAATAAAATCACATAAAAAAGGTTTTCCATTTGGCTTTTAAAAACTTGCTCTATCGATCAGGTAGCTACCCTAAAAATTTCATTTTATTATTCTGAAGGCTTCAATCGAAAAATTGAAATCTAAATGTGGTAAGTGGAAAATTTTTATTAACATGATGATCATTAAAACCAATAAATAGGTGTTAAATTACCAGAATTTTTTTAAAATAGCCCCGCTGTTGCTCAATGCAAGTGCGACATCACCGTAAAAAGTTGTCTTTTTAATGTCTGAATGCTCTTTTATCATTTTTAATGGTTTCTTCTGCAACTATGAATTTCGGGTTATTTCGTCCAAATTGTGGCATTCTCTCAAGTGGCCAAGGTCTTTTTAGTATCCCCATTAAAACAAATCAATGGGGTTTAGGTCGAGGGACCGTGGAGGCCAGGCTTTAAAGCAGGCATCACCGGCGCATGCGCAGGCTGCAACGACCAATCCATCTTTCAGAGTATTTTTGCCCTTTAGCCTGGCCTCCACGATCTCCGGACATAAACCCTACTGAATTTTTTCCGTGGGAATACTACAAAGACGAGAGACTGCCACAATTTGGACGAAATAACCCGGAAATTCATAGTTGCAGAAGAAACCATTTAAAATGATAAAAGAGCATTCAGACATTAAAAAAACAACTTTTTACGGTGATGTCGCACTTGCATTGAGCAACAGCGGGGCTATTTTAAAAAAATTCTGGTAATTTAACACCTATTTATTGGTTTTAATGATCATCATGTTAATAAAAATTTTCCACTTACCACATTTAGATTTCAATTTTTCGATTGAAGCCTTCAGAATAATAAAATGAAATTTTTAGGGTAGCTACCTGATCTATAGAGCAAGTTTTTAAAAGCCAAATGGAAAACCTTTTTTATGTGATTTTATTTTTTTATGGGCCCTTGAAGTTATGAACATACTGGGTAATTTTATCTTTCTTGGCATTTAATTCTTTTTTTATTCTATTCGAAGATTTAACTATAGTAAATGTTACCATACTGAATTGGCCTATCTTTCAGCTTAGCACACAAAAAAAAATCAAGCATCTAGCGCAATAATTCACGTCACCATAAATAAAAATCTCATCGTACTCGGCGATAGATGAAAAATTGAAAAAAATGTAATAACTCCGAAAATACGAAAAATCGCATAACACACATGGGGGTGATTCGGATAGCCCTCTAAGTCCTCTATCTCCCAGCTTCAGTATATCACTACTTTTTGGGACACCCTGTATACTATTGTGAATGTTAGTTTAACAATGCGATAGCCGAATATTAGATACACATTTGCAATAGCAATTAGAAAAACGTTTCATTCTTTTATCTACACTAATATTATAAAGAGGAAAACTTTATTTGTTTGATTGTAATGAATAGGCTCATAAACTACTGGACCGATTTTAAAAATTCTTTCACCATTCGAAAGCTACATTATCCACGAGTAATATAGGCTATATATTATCATCATGCTAAGACCAACGGGAGCGGAGTAATGCGGGTGAAACCGCGCGGCACAGCTAGAACCCTATAAGAATACACAGAAGAATTTATTTAGCCTATTCCCATTCGATACCAGTCTATATTATCATCATCATCAGCCCATATATGTTCCCACTGCTGGGACACGGGCCTCCTATGAGGGAACAGGCCATAATCCACCACGCTGGCCAAGTGCGGATTGGCGGATGACACATATCGTCGAACTTTTGATTCTTCGACATGTCGGTTTCCTCACGATGTTTTCCTTCACCGTTCGACATTATAATCCTACATTAAAACTGTACCCTTATAAAATCTCTCATCAACGACCAATCTATAAACTAATTAATATTCCTCGTTTCTAGTAAAAGGCGCGATACCAAAGAATATAATAGATATCCGGATTAAACCAGATTAAACCGGATCACACTCGCCGATTCTTGTTTTTCCCAAGTGAAATTGAACTATCCTTTTTCCGTCGCCTTTCGCTCCAGAAAATTGAACCATTTTAATGTTTGTTTTTTTCCTTTTTCGTCGGTTGAATTGAAAGAAGTATTGGCGATGTAACATGGGCAATATGTAGGTATACAGAACGAGTATTTGCTACATACAAATACAATTGTTTGTAAAGCTCATTGACTAATACTGGGAGTGCTTTGGAAATTTAGAACATAGCGCTTGCAGATTCGACGAAACAACAATTTGGGTCTAACCTAAAAACAATATACGGATGTATTTTAAATGTTTCATACACGAATGTTGGTCATACCTCTCATATTTTAAAACTGTGTAGATTTGAAAATGTAGTGCTTTGCTGAGCAAAAATATTTGGCTGAAACATATGATATAAATATATACATAATCAGATTTATTATGGTCTAGACGAAAACACGACTTCTTTATATTCGAGTGAGACACAAGTAAAGTCGCAGGCAGCTGCTATAAGCTAATAAAATGGCAAAGTGTAGCCTGCTATATCGTTCATAATATCAAACCGTTACAACGTAAAATAAAGACAAACAAACAAACACATTTTCGCTATTATTTTATTAAGGAAGTGGATTGCTTCTATCATTAAAAACAAATTAATGATCGAATTTTATAACACAAATAAATGAGTCGTGATCGACACATATATTGAAGAGAAAATGTAATTAATAATGCAATTAATTCCATAATGGTAGTTGTTCGACAGCTGCGGGAATTATGTACGACTCGGTTTAATCTACGGCTTTTACATCATTTACACGCACGTGTACATTTAAAAAGTTTCATAATTTAACTTACGTTTCAATTCTGTATTTTTCTCTAAGAATTTTCTTCATTCTTGTTGCAATATATAGGTTCGTGTATTTATATAGGTATGTTTTATAAGGTATATTTGAGTTTTTATGTATTAAAATCCATAGTAATATTATAAATGCGAAAGTAACTCTGTCTGTCTGTCTGTTACTCAATCACGCCTTAACTACTGAACCAATTTGCATGAAATTTGGTATAGAGATATTTTGATACCCGAGAAAGGACATAGGATAGGTTTTATCCCGGAAATCCTACGGGAACGGGTTTTTCTTTGAAAACGCGGGCGAAGCCGCGGGCGGAAAGCTAGTTTAATATATAATTGATTAGCAACATGCTCTTTATAAGCTTACGGCCACACCCTAACGATCGACACTAAAAAGCAGTGTTGCAAAAATTAAGCCTGCAACATATTTTGCTGATGTGGGGATTTCAGATTTTGGCATTACTGTTTCCCTTGTTATTAATTATAATGTACTGTTTGAACTTCCTGCTTTGAATATGTTATTATTAATTGTATATTTTAATTTTTTACTTTTGTATTAATGAATGACTTAATTTTAAGAATATATCCGTTTTGTTATTGATTTTGAACCATTGCATACACGTTCAACATTGCTTGATAATCAGGGTTGCCTGGAAGAGATCTATTTTGAGTAATAAGGCCGCCTTTTCGTGCGTATATGGCTGCTTGTTATTTTCATATCAAATTGGTGTTCTTTTATATCTATTCTGGCACTTATAATATATTACGATATAAAAGATACACTGAAACATTTATTTATTCTTTATTGTACTTGCAATATTATGTAATTACAAAGAATAAATAAATGTTTCAGTGTGTATATGCTATAAACAAAACAAATACCTACCCCATTTCGAAGTTATAAACAGAGAAAAAGCGAAAAAGCGACTACAGTTTTAGTAAAAGTATAATAACCAATATCCCACATGATTAACGAGATCACAATCTAGAACATTAATTACTGTTACCAGCATCGATTATTCGATGGAGTGATTCGCGATGGACTCGATTAATAGAGATTAATCGATTTGAAAACGATACATCGGGCGTTATGCATGTTACTCGTTTATCTGTGCTAATAGGATATTGGTGTTTTATCTGTGCTAATAATGTTTGACAGTTTTTAACTTTAATATTTAATTTGGTTATTTTATTGAACTTTTTATGTTCGAGTGGGTTTGAATATGAAAAGTGACGAATTATTATAAGAAATATTTTGATCATAAAACAATTATAATGCAGAAATACATCGACTAATGAAAGATTAGTAAATAAACTATTTTATATTTATTATTTTATTAAACTACATACATATTATATATTTAAGGATGTTTATTAATAAAATAAATTAGTAAATTGAAATTAAAGGAAATTTGTGAATATAATAAAAATGAAAAACAGTTAACATTCGTTTTACATTATAAAAGCATTTTTTTGTATAAAGACGGCACTTACTTATCTATAAAATGCTCGATATCACAAAGGTTTATCATTTCTTTTATTACATATTTCTTTGGATTAGCTCTTAATAGACAAACATTTGTAAATAATCGGCTAGAGATTAATAATGTCGGTCCAGAGAGCCCGTATTTATCAATAACCGCCATTTTCTTTGTATCCATTTGTCCAAGAATGATTTATCTGTGAGAATGCTTGAAAAATGCGATATTTCAGCAAAAGGTAGATATAATAGATAATGGACTTGTAAATAATATGGATTTATTTTCCGTTAGTATTTTTGCTAATGGACTTGAAAGGGGGATTTTTTTGTTTGGGTTAACATATTTTAAGCCTGTAAGTTCTGAAAATGATTTTTAGATTCAAAGAAAATTATGAACTAAGTAGTAATAGGTATATTATTTTTTTAAATCAAAATATATTTTTATTAGTATCTATCGAATAAATACTGTAAAAAAAACTTACTTCAAAGTTGATAATTGGTAACGCGTGTTATGTTAATGATTGTTTTAATTTTCATATTATTCAAATTAATTTAAAAATCATATATTTCATAAAAGTAAGAAAAATTTATACGCATCTATTAGAATAAAACAATGTAGAGTCATCTTGTATCTAGTAATTAAATTCAATTTACAATATTTTATTTTATCAGCAAATAGCTTAATAAATAAATGAAATGCACAAACGCAATGCTAATGTAGTTTATTATACAAGACATTCGGAGCGCGGACTCTATGCAAGTTGGCAGCGGAAACAACAAATTAAAATTAACATTATGCAAATTCTGTGTGCAACGTTTTGTTTGTTTATTATTTAATCGCCCTGTATATTTGCGAGTGTTTATTTTTTCATACATAAAAGGTCAATAGTCGGTATATTATATCAACATATATTATTTACTTATATAATTTTTTTTTTCGGTATATTATTATATCAAAAAATATTATTTACTTATATAATATTAAATTTGATATAAACAATGATATAACAAGAAATTCATCTTCGTATATATTATCTAAAAACTGCTAGTTTAAGTAATGTAAAATATGAATTAAAGTATGAAATCTTCAATAATATTTATCCTGCCAATACTTTTTTTAAAATTATCTTCTTCAAAATTACAATAACTTTCAGCCAAATACTTGTCAACAAAAATTTAACACTAATACAAAATCGAATTATACATATAAAATATGCTACTTGTATATTTTTTCCGCTTTTCGGGTTCACGTGACACATTAAATAAACGTATATTCCCGTTAAAAAGCAGATGAAACTTAGGTAATAAAAGCTAATACAGGGTGTCCGGAAAAGCATTCGAGACCCAAACGAGCCTCGCAAAAAGTTAATGGACGGCTATAGACCACCCTGTATTCGGATGACGTTACAGGGATGGATTTGAGAATGTTCGAAAAAGTTATCGATTTCTGTATTATTTTTTAAATAACTTCACTGATTTTTTACTGAAAATATTTGCGAATAATTTGTATTATACAAAATTATTTATTTGTTTACTTTTATCATATAATAGAAATAAAATATAAAAGCTCATACACTAAATATAATCGTTACTATTTTTTCACGTTTATGTTTGAAATACCACTTATTTTCTTACCTTCATTCATCCACATAATACTTCAATGTAATTCAATAGTAGTAAGTATACTCATTACTATTTAATCCCAGTATGCAATATATTTATTGCAATACTTGGAAAAATAGACAAATAAATTGTATTGCATTTCCGATCTAGTGCTAATGTGAAACTGAATCAAGATAAGAGGTCGAATAGTACAGCAAAAGGAATTTTAAATGGAAGCTGGCGTGAGGTTCTGTGTTCTACACAACACCTTCAAAGGTAATGCGTATACATAATTTACACCAGACTGTTTTATGTGAATGAATTTTACAGTGTACGTTTGAGAGTTACGACTATATCCCAATATGGAAAATGTAAGGATTACAGTAACGATAAGACGTAACTTCTTGTTGTAAAAAAAATAAAAAAGTACAAGGTGCGATTACAATAACTATATTCTATCACGCTATAGATTTATTTAGATCCACTATTAAAATGTTATAATATAAATGACATAAGTGTGGTCAGTGCTAAATGTATATTATTTGAAAAAATATATGTGTGCTTTTCTAAATCTTTTCATTGATAAATTTCTAACATAGAAAGTTAGAAATTAATCTCACTCCACTCAGTATAAAGAGAAATGTAGTTCATAGACTACAAGCCCGCATAGGACAAAAATATGGGTCAAATGAACCACCAGGGGACATATCTAGAACGATAGCAGAGCAAAAAATAATAAGATTCATCACTATGCCGTCACTTGTAAGCTGTCCAACTGAGTGCAGATGAGAATTGAAAAGTACAGGTAGACTCGGTAAATTTTGGTCATATATTTTTGTACGGCATTCTTAACCATCGATAGATCCATTAAAAATAATAAGAAACCGCTCAGTGCCGTACAAAAATGGTGGTCCACCAAGTCGGAATTTTTATTTAATTTCCGAGAGTTACCGGGGGTAAAGTTGGTCATTTGACCATGTACGGCATCTGTGTCATACTATTGCTATACTGCTTTTAATCCATTATTCCGCAACGCCGTACAAAAATCATGGGGACAAGGGGAAAAAATCGAGAGTTGTAATCCCCTCTCTTTCCCCACTCCAGGGGGTCATTTGACACAACACGAAATAAATTTATTTTTAAAGTATTTTATGCATAGATAATATTTTTTCATGTGCCGTACATTTTCGTTGGTTCAAAGGGGAAAAATCTGAAAAAGAAAAAAATCCATATAACGAAATGTTTGCTTTATATTTTTATAATAAAATATAAATATACATTAATATTAAGAAGCTCGAGGTGGTTAATTATCACCTTGGAAAGTCGGAGTCAGGTGGAATGGACTCCGTTAAATTGATGAACTAATAAAAAAGCTATGAACGAAAAGATGTGAATTATATGCAATCAGTCCATGCATACAGGTAAAGTCACAAGCAAATGCTAGTAATATATACATATTTAAAATGTACAAGTAAAGCGCTTTCAAATGATACCAAACACTGCATATTTATCTTAACTTTATTTTTTTACTCTGTATGTTTTGTCCGCTAGAGGGCGCCACATTAGATTTTGTGAAACCCCATATAGCCTTTAGCTAGCTGGTCGCTGGTTATCCAGTGAACAATTCAGACGCTTCTAATGATATGTCATTTGTCGAATTCTGATAAGTACCTAGTTTAGAAGTTACGAGGGAATAGATGAACATACATACATGACCTGTAAACAACCATAACCCTCCTTTTGCTTTGCCGTAGTTGGGTAAAAATATGTTAATGCCGTATTGTATCAAATGGCCATAAAGCACCCTTAAAATTGTAGCTTTCGTCGCTTTCATCAGCCTAAAAGATGTGGTCTGCACAAAAATGTACGGCATCGTTTTTTCCTAATTTATCTATGTTAATACTATTTAAAACAACGGATAAAGTGTAGAAAACTATTATATTTCATTAATCTACGATGTTTAAACTTTAACAAAATTTCTGGTTTTGCATTTCTCTATAACTTTTTTTAGAACGGTTTCTTTTGAACGGCAATACTATACAACAATTGAATTTTACAATATCATGTTAAAAAAAAAGTTCCCGTACAGGGTCAAATGACCTTACAGCTCTTTATATCAAGAAGTCGATGAAATTAAGATGATTATTGGTATACATTTAAAAGAACAATTATTTTTTGACGGCATTGCTTTTAATAGTACTTTTGAGTGCTAGATAATGTTTTGGAACCGAAGCCGTACTTAGTCAAATGACCCCCTGGAGTGGGGAAAGAGAGGGGATTGCAACTCTCGATTTTTTCCCCTTGTCCCCATGATTTTTGTACGGCGTTGCGGAATAATGGATTAAAAGCAGTATAGCAATAGTATGACACAGATGCCGTACATGGTCAAATGACCAAATTTACCCTCGGTAACTCTCGGAAATTAAATAAAAATTCCGACTTGGTGGACCACCATTTTTGTACGGCACTGAGCGGTTTCTTATTATTTTTAATGGATCTATCGATGGTTAAGAATGCCGTACAAAAATATATGACCAAAATTTACCGAGTCTACCTGTACTTTTCAATTCTCATCTGCACTCAGTTGGACAGCTTACAAGTGACGGCATAGTGATGAATCTTATTATTTTTTGCTCTGCTATCGTTCTAGATATGTCCCCTGGTGGTTCATTTGACCCATATTTTTGTCCTATGCGGGCTTGTAGTCTATCAGTGGTCTTGCAATCTAAATGTAACGTTATTTAAAAGACTTCATTCTTATTTAACGTTAAAATTACTCATGATAAAATTGTTCTGAAGAATTAAAATGCAGACTGCGTTTCTGTGTCTTGCTCTTTACTCTTAACTTGAGTCTTAATTTTATTATTTAAATGACATTTATATGCAAGGTTTAAATTTATAACTCTATTATAGACAGCTGTAAGTGGTCATATTAGGTTTCATTACGGCGTGTTTCAGTAATTTTTACTAGTTTTGTTCTGTTAACTTTTGTGTGTGAATTTTCTTTAATGGTCAAATGCGTTGATAGCCGGACGTCTATTTTATTTGTTTGATTTTTACTTTACATAATCTGAAAATGTTAACATATTTATATTTTCTATTTCCTTGTTTATCCTGTAAATTTTACGTCTGGAAATTTATATTCAGTCGTATGAAACAACATTAAAAACATAACTTATTCAAAATATTTCTTATTTTAAATACTCCTATACCACTTTTCAAGTGCTACGTCGATATTTCAAGCCCACAAATAGAAACAACATTAAATGAACTAATTCGTAATTGCCATCTCTCCGAAACGTTTCTGCGAAGGTAACCCAACCCAGATGTAGTCCGGGCCTGCCCTACAATGACTCGACACGACATTTGACATTTCCCATATAATAGCAATGCATTAATGAACAATAGCCCAGTATCATTCAGCCTTTGTGTGGAATATGAATAGGTTTTTGACCCAAAAAGTTAAAACAAATTATGGGTCAGCAAAAACAACCAGCTGTAGTTATGAAGACACATTAATTATGTTAGAATGTTTTGTTCGTTTGCGAGTTATGAATTTACGACGGTTTTGCGCTTGGTGTTTGGGATTGTTTATGCCACTTATATCCATTTGTCAAACTTGTTCTAAGAGAAGTGGGCCGTTTTTAACCATCATGTGTAAAAATCATCTATAAAAGATGTTTTACCCTCCGTTCACACGTTGTCCCGGTTTTCTCTACCGAATCGGTTTTTTATATCACTAAACCGAATCCTGCAAACCGATTCGGTAAAGAAACCGTTTGAAAGTAGAGTGGACATGTCTAAAATCGAATAAAATCCATTTAATTCATATACGAAAATATAAAATTTCAAATACCACTTTAATGTTCTTTAAGTACTTATTTATCTTTCCATTTTATTGTTATAATCCTATATCTGTCAATAGCATGTCTATTTAAACACTCAGATCTACAAGAATCCATAATCCAATTGAAGACTGATCTCAGTGATCGCTTCTTGACACTATAAGAAGCTCTTCTACTCAAAAAGCATTAAAGAAAACAATACATTCTATTCTCAAAAGAGAAAAGTCCAAGGTCCACCCACGCAATTAAGTGTAATGATACGTTAAATTACCAGCAATCCTTTGTATAGTTTCTAATACAAGAAAAATCTAGAAAATACGAACATTCCTATAATTAACTAAACTCATTTCAACGAGACAATCTAAAACCTTAATAACAATTTTCCGTTACCTCATCCACAATCTCGGTCCAATTAAAAATATAAAGAGCCATAAGCTCAATGGCTCTTGAGAAAATTAATAATTCTTTGAGCATTTTATATAATTAATTGAATAACGAGCAAGATTCGATATTAGATGATATAATAAAGGATTCCGCGTGGTTAAAACTAGGAACAGTGACTTGAATTGTTAAAGTAAATTAATTATAGGTATGTATTAGTTTAGAAAACATGATATTTCATATAGTAAACTATCTACATACTTAGTTAAAAATATGTACATATAAATTTTGTTAAGATGAAATATTTTTGTTTGCTTGTAGTAAATAAGTTCAGAAATTACAAAAGAAAAAACGGATACAAGTAGAAAGTTACATTGTTCCTTAATGACATAATCATAAAGGTTATTAATATTTTCAGAAATTATTCAAATCAGACCGGACTAAACAGAGGCGCATAGTAAAACTGTAGACGATACATTTTTCTCCATTATGAAATTTAAAATATTACAATATCACAGCTATATTCAATATAGCTTCCAATTCATCACAATTAGTTGAATGAATTTTATGGACTTCATATTTCTGATGGATATTGTTCCCAATGTCTGCAGTCGGTGCGCAAAAATTAACAATTACAAAAACTTTCAAATGTTGTACCGTAAAAAAAAGTAATTTTAAACTTTATCTACCTTTTACGTATGTAATAAAACTTTCTTACTGGAAAGCATACTTTAAATCCTAATGTACACTGTCTGGTTTGGACCCCTGGGGCTTACGAGACTCAATTTTCTTTATATATTAGATCCTTGTTTATTATAAGCGGGCAACACTTTAACCTCCCAGCATTTTATGGGTTATATGTTTTTCTGTGGCAACCCTGCTCCCGGGACACCTATAAAAAAGATTTATGCAACGAATGGAATGAGTACAGATTATCAAATTCTTCTCGTTGTTTTGAGGGAGATCTTTGGAAATGTCCTTCCTTATTTGCACTTCATACGAGATTTTTCTTTATATTTTTAATTCTGTAAAAGTTTTCTTACAGATATTTTTACAAATTAAGTAGTTAGGTGTTTTTATCTAAATTAAAATGTATCGCCAAAATTTATGTACGTACGAACTTTCAAACGATCTATTATCTTTTTGTATCAAAATATGTAGTCTGGGCAAGATTGTATAAAATAAAATTAAACAAAAATCGTTATGTATTTAACGTCCTGTAGATATGTAAGTAGGTACAATTAATCTATACTAATACATATTATAAAGAGGAAAGGTTTATATGTATGTATGTATGGTTTTCACGCATAAACTACTTTACCGATTTTGATGAAATTTGGCACAGATAATCTTAAGACCCTGAGAAAGAACATAGGCTACCTTTTATTGCGAAATATGTACCACGGGCGAAGCCAGGGCGGACCGCTAGTATTTTTTTAAATACGTAAGTAACTATAAATTCAACGTATGGATTAACATTATTATAGATATTCCACGAATGTGCTAATAATTTCATAAAAATAAATATTCTTCGAACTGACACTACCAATAATTCATTTTAACAGGTCTTTCATCTTTAAACATTATATTATTATGTAGGATATTGTTTTATATAATATTGCTTATATTAAAATAAAACGGTTCATAATTATTATAATTATATTATATTACTAGCGACCCGCCCCGGCTTCGCACGGGTGCAATGCTGATACTAAATACACTACAGAAAAACTGTGAACGTTGTATATAAAAACATAGCGACCCGCTCCGGCTTCGCACGGGTATAAAATAGATAGCCGGGCGGCCGGCCGGTACCGCCGCAAACGGTACGTCCCGCAATTTTTAAATCTGTAATATCTTCGAAAATATTCACTTAAATCATACGGTGTAAAGGGCCATATAGATCTATATTAAATGAACAATGTATTCAAGGTATTTAATTTGTTAAGGATTAATGCTGTATTGGTTAAAATCGCATCGAAAATTTGCCATTATTTGTCGTAAAAAGTAAATGACAAAAAAAAGTTATTGTGGGTTATCCATAAGAGATAGACATATACCATCGTGGACTTTTCTGTAGATCTTTTCAATGTGTATAATACTTAGTACATTATTTTGATAAAACTCGTAGGGTTTAGCCTGCGTTTGCAATGTAAGCGGAGAAAATGTAATTTTTTACGACATCACATTAGAAATCTCAAAAATAACAGTACTTCTCCACTATTTAATGGATGTTATTATACATATAAACCTTCCTCTTGAATCACTCTATCTATTAAAAAAAACCGCATCAAAATCCGTTGCGTAGTTTCAAATATTTAAGCGTACAAAGGGACATAGGGACATAGGGACAGGGAAAGCGACTTTGTTTTATACTATGTAGTGATTATGCTTTAAATTCAAAAATTATTATATTTAACTTAACTATAAAAAATGAAAATACTTTGTGAATAGCCGGTGCTTTAAAAAAGGATTCAAAAATACATATGTGAAGATTGTTATATAAATGTCATTATTCGTTAAGAAATATATTTGATAATTTTATATTATTCTTATAAGTTTATAACCCTTTCTAAGTGGACTTCATTTGTACTATTTGCAAAATAACAATCCTATAATGACCCTTGAACCAGTTTATTTATGATATTAAAAATGTGAAGAGTTTGTTTGTTTGAACGCGCTAATCTAGGTTTAAGGTGCAATAAAGAAGGCTGCAGGGTTAAGTATTACAGGAATTACAGCAGGCTTCCACCATTCCTGTTTCCTATTGAGGAAGACAAAAAAATACAGGAGACGAAGTTGCATGGGACAGTAATAACCGTAGTAGAAGTAACCGTAAATCGAATTGCATGTGTATATTAAATAAAATTACTGCTACGTACGTAATGGCTCTACAACTAATGCAAAAATACACAAACAATACACATAATATTAAGCAAAATTTATTTTTATTTTATTCTATAAAAAGCAAATACACTATAAATGGAATAGATTTTAAGATTTGAGCTTCGTCGTAGGTACGTAGAAGTCTACGAAATACGTAGCAAACGTCTACGAGCATTATACATTACGATAAAACTCCGTAGCGTTAGCGTTTGTTTCATTTTCAGGGATTATTATTTGGGATTAACTTAAGTTAAGGACTTACAAACAATTTTTTGGCATAATATATTATTATTAACTTCAAAGAAAGTCGTGTTAGTTGAACCATTTAAAATAAAAAAATACGGAGGAACGGATTTTGACGATTTTTCGTTTGTTTAATGTCTCTTAGAATAAAAACAAACCTTTTTCTTTTAATCTTACAAAGAAGAATCTTGCCTCAACGGAACCGGGGAAAGCAGGTATGATTAATGAAACATAAACTAACAAGAGCGTTAAAATAAAATATAAAAACCTATAACAATAATTGTAGTGCGATTTATGTTTGATAGAATAGACGATAAAATGCGTAATAAATAATATTAATTTCAACTGTCAACTAAAAAATTAAATCACTATTTGACTGACCGGTTGGCTTGGTTGGTAGTGGCCCTGCCTTCCAAGCTAGAGGTCGTGGGTTCGATTCCCACCCGGGGCAAATATTTGTGTGATGAACATAGATGTTTGCTCTGTGTCTGGGTCTTAATTATCTATACAAGTATTTATTTAAAAATTATATATGTATGTTTATCAGCCATCTGGTTTCCATAACACAAGCGAAAGCTTAGTATGGGATCAGATTGTGCCGTGTGTGAAAATTGTCCTGAAATATTTATTTATTTATTACTTTAATACCACAAATCTTAGAATATAATGCTCCAGTTCCCAACAAAAACATGAATTTGTATTGAGGTTTGTAAAGGTGTTTGTGAAGGCCTTAAATAAACCAGACATTTAGCGTAGAGACCCGTTGGCTATAAAATCAATTCGCTTGTTTACCTACAATACAAAAGGTCATGTATTACGTTAATCTCGTATGTTTGTCAAACACAAACTGAACTCAATTAAATGTCAAGTTTGATTGTAATAATTTGTTGATGAAACTTTTGTCAAAATAGGCCTTCCTATATAATCCCACAAAAAAGTTTAAAATTTCCGTACACCCACATTGAATGACATATTATCATCATAATCATAAACAGTTATATATTACTAACATCATATTGTAAATTTATTTTCGATAGGATAGAAAATAAACAAATAAATGTTAACCGAACAAAAAACAAAGAAGCATAAATGATTGTTGTTACCTATACCAAAATCAATATAATGCATGACGTATTTCTACAAAACCCACTACCAAAAATATTGACCAATTAAAACACCTTTAAAATTCTACAAACATATTAAAAACTTTTACAACACTAAAAATTTAACTTTTATTATGAACACCAAAAACTTCATGCCACTTAAAATGGCACGTTATTCAATACGTTTTTAAATAAAATAAAAACACAGTTAAAAATAATCGTATCTATAATCTATTCTACAAAATAAAAACCCTTTTAAAAATAAAGAATCTAAACCTACCTGCCGTCTATTGAATCTGGTTGACCCAGTTAAAAGATATAGGTACAAAAAATACGCTTTGAGTTGAAAACCTTTTTAATTCTGTTAAATAAATCATCAATGTGCTACGAAGATACTTTAAAATATGTGTCAGTATTCACACTAATAAACATCAAGAGAAAATAATCATCATCGAAACATATGAACTACTAGCTTTCCACCCGCGGCTTCGCCCGCGCAGTCAAAGAAACACCCGCATAGTTCCCGTTACCGTGGGATTTCCGGGATAAAACTTATCTTATGTCCCGGGGTAAAAGTAGCCTATGTCCTTTCTCGGGTATCAAAATATTTCTATACCAAATTTCATGAAAATTGGTTCAGTAGTTTAGGCGTGATTGAGTAACAGACAGACAGACAGAGTTACTTTCGCATTTATAATATTAGTATGGATTTATTATTTATACATAATAAAGAATTATTATCATATTTTTCGAATATAAAATATACGATATATATTTTTAAATTATAGATATTATAATAATAACAACTCAAAATAAAATAGACACTAAAATATAACTTAATCCTAATACTAGATAAAACATGTAATTTAAACTCAAAAACGCTGTTTTGAAAATAACCTTTATCATAATTTTTGTTTCAGTATTATTCTTATCTACACTACATGAAAACGACGCTAGTGTCTCCAGCAAAACTAAACTATATTGTGAAAACTCTCTAGGGCAGGAACTACTGTCGAATTTTAATTCTCAAAGGACCGCATTGCTCCATCCCTTTTTACGAGGTGTTGAAACCTAATTTAGTATATAGATCCTAGATCGATATAACGTAAAGAATTCTTGTACAAGACTTATTTACGAGCTCTTTTATTTATTAAATATTATAACTACATGTTATGGCTATAAAAATATAAATGATAAGTTCAAAAAGTTTTTAGGAATTTAAAGGAAAACCTTTAAAGTATAAATATAAAAAAACTCCTAGAATTATTTTCTGACCTATGTTATGCACTAATTTAGTTATATTTGTGACCGATCTCTACATTTTGCCAATATTCTATAACCTATAACTCAGCTTGCAATAAAACTAAAAACCACCTGGCCAATGCCATAAATTCAACAATGTGTATGATGAAGCCATAAAGACATAACTTTCGCAACAATAACATTATAATTATTGTTTTATAAATTCTATATTAAAGTCGAATAAATTATTTATCTTGTATAGTTTGCACGTTGAATACAACAATGTATGCCATACACCAATAAATAATTTCAATAAATGTGTATATACACATATGCAGTTCTTAATTAACATCACAATAAAAGCACTTCGCGGTCTTTTAATTAACGCTCTCTACATTTAAAAAATTAATTAAAGAATACATTGAAGCGTTCATTACGGCTATTTTTGAAGCGAAATGAAGACCGTTGTAATCAAAAAGGGCCTTGTTACCAACTCACCTGTACTTAGAATATTAGTTGAACATCCAAAATCACTAATGAGTTCAACGGTTTAACACAAAATGTTAGTAATATATCTGCATTTCGGAACATGGCGTGCTCGATCGGGACTCGCGTGACCGCATACCGTTTTTGGTTACATTTTGTTCGTGTTTATACATCGATTATATTACTAGCACGTGCTATTCGTGGGGCGTGCTGTGTAACACTGGGAAAAGAGGGGTGGGAAAATCTTACGTTTCGATACTACGGGTCAAAGAGTATGGGGGAATAGATGTAGAGTTTGGCAGGATGCTGTGTGCAGACCATTCGTATACATTATTTTTGAAGTGAAACTTCTTTATCGGGGTTGGAAAAAAATTTAGTGTAACATTTCTTCGTTACGCGTGACATTTTTCCGTTACGCGCCATCTTTTTCTTATCCCTACCACGCGTGATTCGGCGGATTTCTGAAAAGTTGCATAATTATTATAGTAAATTATTTTTTGAAAAATAAGGTCATAAAGAAGTTTCACTTCTTACGTGTGTACACTAGTACACACACATTTTTTTGTTTGAAGGCACAGACAAATTATGAAACGAAAACGTTTTAAATATTAAGAATAAATCAAAATTAATTTAATAATTAATTAAAAATAAATATAAGTCTGATAAAGTAAATCAAAATCCTCAAAATTGAGGACAATGTACTAGTATTTTACATTAAAACACTAAGTATACTATTGTACGAATAAAACCAAAAAACTTTCAGATTATAAGTTACAAGCGTATATAATAATGTAGAGTACATAATAACATACCTACTTATATGCTCTATCTCTCTACAAACAAATTCATTTCATACCAAAATTCGTATCTCTTACTTACATAATCCCTGACGGTTTGAGGGTTGGTGCAACAGAGACAGCAAATCAATAAAAGCAGTGGTTAGAAAAGGATGGACACCGACGAGTGTGGGTCATGTTTGACCAACTTATATTTTTCAAATAAAATATGAGTTCGCCTGAGTCTTGGCTGCGGTGACGAATAATTCTGTATTAATGAAATATCAAACAGTATTCGAACGTTAAACAAATAAAAAAGAATAGCATTACAACTTTCTTACAGTTATGACAGAAAAGTTACATAAATCCACTTATTTAATGTTTTTAAACAGAAACTAATTTAGGTATACTTAAATGTGCGCGCAGAAAACTTTCTGTGTCTAAATATATTGACTAAAAAAATCTTTAGCAATACAAAACGGGAAATAAAATCTGCCTTATATCCCTACTAATATTATAAATGCAAAAGTAACTCTGTCTGTCTATCTGTTACGCTTTCCCGCTTAAACCTCTCAACCGATTTTAATGAAATTTGGCACAGACAATCTTTAGACCCTGAGAAAGAACATAGGCTACGGGCGAAGCCGGGGACCGCTAGTTATGTTATATATTATGCAAATATAAAAAGTTTTATATTCTGTCAAATTATTTATTTATTTATTCAAATTAAATACACACAACAGGCTACGATCTTGCCGGGTCCATAGGCGCCACATCAATTTTACGAGCAGATCGCAACCCAACAAAATGTGTACAATTACAATACTACAATGGGATACAGCTTAAAGTTATCTAAAGCGTATTACAATAAATTCTTATTTATAAATTCGATAATTCAATATTACATATAAAAGAAAGACAATAAAAATAATGGTTACATTACACAATACATTAAAAAACTAGGACATCATTTCAAGATTCGACAGACATGTTCTTTGAATATGTTTATTCGATGATCAAATATATCAAAATCGGGGAATCTTGTGGATAAATCATTGTACAAACGGCAGAAACGAGATATGGGGTTATAAAAGGAGGTATTATTCCTGGTTAAAGGTAAAGAGAAAGTTTTGTTAGTCCGGAAGCGAAATGAAGCATTAAAATTAACAGTTGACAGTAGTGACGGAGAGTGAATAGATGAGTGAACGATTTTATGGAGTGTTATGAGTTCTAGCCTCTGTCGACGCTTTTCCAACGAGACAAGATTAAATTTCTCAAGAAGACTTTCGTAGCTAGATCCACTTCGACCGATGTGGTAACGAAGAGAAACCAGCCTTAAGCAACGCTTCTGAAGTCGTTCAATGCGTTTGATGTGAATTGTATAGTGCGGTGACCATATGACACAGTTAAATTCTAGGATTGAACGAATCAGGGTTTCAAATAAATGTAAAAGACTAGATGGTGTTTTAAAACCCTTCGTGATCCTTGAGATAAACCCAAGGAGACGAGAGCTTCTATTGATAATATCATCGAAATGACTTCTAAAAGACAATTTATCGTCAAAGTAAACACCGAGATCTTTAATGACGGAAACACGAGGAAGAACCTGACTGTTAAAACTGTAATTAAAATTTAATTTGTTAAACTTTCGCGTAAAGCTTATAACAGCACATTTATTAACGTTCAGGGTCATTTGGTTAAGTTCACACCATTTCGCTATAGAATCTAGGTCATTTTGTAGTATATAAGCATCTTGAATATTGGCCACAGTGGAGAATACCTTTAAGTCGTCAGCATACATAAGAGATGGGCATTTTAAGTTGTCGATGAGGTCATTGATAAATACGATAAAGAGTAAGGGTCCGAGATGGGACCCTTGCGGGACGCCAGAAGGTATTAGAACAGGTGAGGATAATGAGCCATTAAGAGCAACAAGCTGACTACGGTTGGACAGGTAGGAAGTAATCCATCGGAGTAAATTACCATGTATTCCCCAAGCACTTAGTTTATTACAAAGTATAATGTGGTTTACTCTATCGAAAGCCTTGGAAAAATCGGTATAGATGGCGTCCACTTGTTGTCTTTTTTCAAAAGCAGAGCATAAATATGAGTGGTAAGTCAGGAGATTTGTAGTTGTCGAGCGTTGTCTTATAAATCCGTGTTGATTCGGAGAAATCAAGGGAAGGAGATGAAAATACAGTGTATCGTAGACTACTGCTTCAAATAATTTAGCCAGGCAAGATAGTATGCTAATCGGTCGGTAATTCTCACAGCTCGATTTGTCACCAGACTTCAAAATGGGTATTATGTGAGCCGTTTAATTATTAATTAATACCTAATAGATAGTCTATATTTAATACAATAGGATAAAACTAGGACAATATTTCATTGAACTAAGGGGCTATGTTGGTCACATTATGTATTATTATAATTTATAATTAATAAAGGGAACATAATATATGAATACATAATATTAACTTATAAATAATACGATTTATGTATCCAAGGACTTTTCTTGAATATTTTGTTTCTGTATTTTAGATATTTTAAATACAATTCAACATTTTGTTGCACTATAAAAACTATTTAAATTGTCGATTAATTTCCACATTAAAATTATAATTTATTACAATGTCCATACCAGTTGCCGATAACCGCAAAACCAAGTAATGGAATAATGCATTTTTAATATGATGTCGTTTTGTAAGTGCTTTTTATAATTTAATATTCTTAAGTTTCTTATTGGTCGTGTAGTAAGTAAAGAGCATAAATATACTACTTTGCTATATATATTGCTATAAAATGAACTATGTAAAACACGTTTAAAATCGTGGAAATTATCGAATTAAAAACTAATCTTAACATTTTTACTTAAAACCCAACACACCTCAAAATTGTTATTATTGACAATAAACGTCTGTATGAAAAATAAATAATGTATGAAAAGCAAAATCCTCTAACTGCTTTTTTAAATTTGTTCAGACCATTTATATAATTTTTATAATAGCGAAACATATAGATTACCTATATTATTTCAGACAATCTCTTGGTTATTATTTTGACAATCACTACACAATCACAGTCCAATGTAACGACAGAAACAACTATAACTTTCTATAACACCACAACGGCAAGCTGGTCAAATTGGTCCTTCAAAGACTACTTAAATAAATTCAATCCAACGCATGTCTGGGAAGAAATATCAAAGGAAAACGCAAAAAAGGGAATTAAGAACACTCTAGGAGATGAATTCGAATCTATATTCAAATCCATAGACCAAACAGACGAGCTTCTGTCACTAAAAGTACCCAAAGGAGATCCGAAGCTAATTCTTAAAGACGGAAGACGATGGGAACCTACGAATGATACCTTTGTCAAAATGTTGCAAGATGGCCGTCGCTGGGAACCCCCGGGGGGCTCAGTTGCGTATACTTACGACAGGTTCAGTCTCAACAGACGATTCATAGAGCTGATGAAACAGGCAATATACCAAGCAAGAAACAAAATGGCAATTATGCAGGAGTTACGCTCGCGATATAACCAAAACTCCCTTTACAAAATGGGTTTTCTCATGAGTAAGACAGATCAAGCTTGCAAGACCTTTGCGAGGTTTACTACGAAGGCATTTATGAGTTGCTTTCACACGCGTTTGAAGCATTCCAGATGGCCGCTTTTAGAAATATTAGAGGCGTATGAGAGAGTCATCAATTTATGGTTCGACGTCGAATTGCTTGTCGATTTAATATTACTAAATGATGTAAACTGTGAACGGATGCTTAATCAAGTTTTGACGAATAGAAAGGAGGCGTGGAAATTTGTTGATTAAATAATAGATTTATTGGGTTTTTATATTTTTGTTTTTTATTTAGTGCATACATCCAAAACAAAATAGGTATACTAACTGTATGCTATTGCTATGAATGTTAAAAAATTAAAGTGAATTTCAACATTGGGAAAAATCTAAAACTAGATATCATTGAAAATGTTAGCTTCTACTGATGCACGTTATCCATGATAGTATTCGTTTATGTGTTACAAACTCCTGTTCATTCTTATTTTACAAATTATAAAAGCAGTTCTCACTTGAGTATTAAAGAGTAGCTTAACGAAGTTGTTTATAACTAGCGGGCCGCCCCGGCTTCACCCGTGGTATATTTCGCAATAAAAGGTATATGTTCTTTCTCAGGGTCTAAAGATTGTCTGTGCCAAATTTCATCAAAATCGGTCCACTAGTTTATGTGTGAAAACCATACACACATACAAACTTTTCCTTTTTATAATATTAGTATAGATAGCTGGTTTACACGTATTAAGTTGTTAAGTAGATAACTAAATTTTAAGTGATTAATAGCGTATAAACACAATTTAGTAGCAAGTTACAAGTTAAACATAAAAGTAAATAAGTCACTTAAAATTTAAATAAAATTTTGTTATCTACGTATCAACTTAATACTTGTAAACCAGCCATAAGAGTTCTCCTCAAAGTATAGTGATGGTTTCCAGAGATAAAAGCGGACTATTTAACTTCCCCATCTCGACTTGTTGTTGCAAAACTATTCTTAAGCAATGATGCGAATAAAGTATGATATAAATACATTTACAAACTTTCGCATTTGTTATATCAATATTTAATGTGTTGTTTTTCTCAAATGTATATTTATTTCATGTGTTTATGATCCCCGCTATACGTTTCATTAATAAATACGTTTCGTTTCGAGAACTTTCCACAGTTTTGGGAAGATAGGTTATAAACACAATGTGTAAGGCAAATCTACATTTTTAGTATTACAGGAAATGTATGTATTAAGCAGCAAATATAACTATTGAACATTAAAATTAATAATAATTATTTCGAGCATAATAAAGTATATCGTTAAAATTGTATAAAATACGAATAACAGCATAATCCATCGTTTAACGGTTAATAAAATTTCAATTTTCCGCTTGTTTACGACTTTATCCACATTTAATGGTGTTCAAAATGAATTAACATGCTTTGCGTTATTCTTTTACTAAAATGTATGTATTTTGTATATTGTTTAGCTCAAGAGGGGGTGACAAAGGGAAATATGTCAGTTGACGGTAAGCATACTGCATGGGAGGCCTCTGATCTTTCTCAAGCAGTAGGATTGGTAATTTGGTCCGTTAACATAATATGTTATATTGAATACTAGGATTCCGCCCGCGGCTTCGCCCGCGCAGTCAAAGAAAAACCCGCATAGTTCCCGTTCCCGTGGGATTTCCGGGATTGCGTCATTTTCCCGGGATAAAAAGTAGCCTATGTCCTTTCTCAGGTATCAAAATATCTCCATACCAAATTTCATGAAAATTGGTTCAGTAGTTTAGGCGTGATTGAGTAACAGACAGACAGACAGAGTTACTTTCGCATTTATAATATTAGTATGGATGACATTTAAAGTCTCTAAAAATATGGTAGATGGTAATGGTATTAATAATAGGTGAAATATTATTAAGTACAAAGCTTAATGGCTTGAAAGTTTCAGTGCATTTTGTTTCACCATGAAAATTTTGTGTGCCAAATTAGAATTAGTTACAAATTCTCATAAATCCCTAATTTAATTTATTCATTCAGCTGAAGCAGAACCAATTATAATTTACCGTGACAATGAAATCGACATAGATGAGCTAGTATTTGGAGAAATACCTAAATTCGATGACTTATTTCTACCAGTCGAAAATAACATGAACGCAAATAAAACAGAAAATATAAATTTTGATAATTATCAAGAAGATGATTCATTTAATGATCTTCCGATTTTGTTAAGAAATTTAGATCCGATTACTTCAGACAAAGCATTTGAAATAACTGAATTTAATGAATTGAATGAAGGTGTTACTAATCTCACTAGAAGGTAAGCTTATAGCTTTTCTTTGTTATGAATACTTACTGTAAAATTAAACTAATTTTGTTTAAAAAATTTCACGAGCAGAGAGAGAGAAATACGCTTATAAAATAGGTCTACTTTTCTAGTATTAAATACTATAGCCCGTTGTCTGAATTGAGAATTGGTTTGATAAATGTTTGAGAAAGCTTACTATGTCACACACAAGAAAATATTTAAGCAGCATTTAAGGGGTTTGCCACGTTTTTAACGCCAGATACTCGATTCAGAATCTCTTTAACCATTATGGCCCTCATAAAACCAAACCAAGAAAAAATTATATCCCTCATTATACCCCACATTCTTATAGTTTACTTCCTTCATTGTATCTTGTTTTCGAATACGTAAATGTGGGCAAATGACTAAGATAGTTGAGACCGCATATTCGCGGCTAATTTAGGTCAGGGTAACGTGGCTCTTTCATAAGTAACGCGTATTTTCTTATTCTTGTTTTGCTAAATGTAGAATAGTCTTCATATTAATATGTTATACCTACAGTTTTAAGTAGTTCAATAGTAACAGTCGTAATATCAAAGTTAGGATGCAAGAGTGTCTACGATTTGTAGAGCTTTTTTAAAACTTCATATTTACGTTTTGATTTATGCACTTAGAGGTGTTTATTGTAGAAATTATATTCAATAGCATGATTATACGTAACCCTTCTAACAAAAATAAATAATAACAGGTCCCGTGCATTGCGCAGGCTTGATCTGAAATCAAAACACAAATCTGACCCTTTAACCTCCGAGAATTGTGTTCTATCCTACGAGTGTGCATATAATAATATATTTAGTTATGAATATTTGGATTATTTCAATTATCTTGCCCTTTGTATTATATCAAAATATTATTTATTATGTGTGTGACGTATCCTACAAGAGTGATATTTGATACGAAAAAGTCTTTATTCTTATTTTGTTTGAAATAACTAATAGTAGAGCACTAAAGAATTAAACCACAATCCAGATATAGGTGTAACTGCGTAATCAACATTATACACATATTAATTACATATTTTTATGCGTGAAAGCTTTTATACATACAGTTAAGTTTCGTATGTTATTCTAAAGGTTAACATTAAATATAAAAAAAAATACACAGGTACTACGGCAAATGGATCGGCTACACAGACCCAGACGACAGGCCGCAAAAACTAGAATACGTAAAGAGATACAAACTAGAGAACACGACGTTACAATTTCTGATCCACGCGAGATACCACGTGAAGAAGTGTATCGAACAGAAGCGAACATTCCGGCATGATAGGCGATATCAAATGGGGTACTTGTTCAATCGATTGAGGAGGATCAGGTGACTATAGTTTTTAGAAATATTTTTTGAGAAAAATGTTAATAATAGCCATCTATAGATCTGGTGTATAATGGTGTCCTTTTAAAAGTTGTCATTTTTTAATACCCAAGATTAAGGTTTAATATGTGTCATAAAATGCCAGATAATATGCCAGGTCAGGTAAAGACCCTAAAAATGCGTAGATGACCTGTTTCCGATTATAAAATATCATATCCATTACGAAGCTATCGTGCTTAGTAACTTATTGTAATGTGTATGGACGGAGACCTAACCTAAAATTTACAGTAAAATAAAAATCATGCATTTCCTCCCTACAATAAGATTCCTCATAAGCTAGCATAGTTTCTTATATATCCAGCTTACACAAGCTTGCACAAAACCTAACTAATTATTTTACAGATACGAACAGCTAAAGCTAATATCTTTAATGGAGGGGCAAAAGAAATCAAACGAATGGAGAGAACTGCATACATTCATGCGCTTTTACGAGAAGATAGTCAGGTATGACGTGGATTTCAAAGACACCTGTCGGTTAATGGAAACCATAGATGAAGAAGACGCAAGGATTAAGGAAGCAGCTTTATCGACATCTGCAAGACCAACTAAGCCGGGGTATGCATGAGAATTGAAATAAATAAATACTGTGTTATTTTTCGTTTCATTGAACGCCTTACATGCTTTTTACCAAGACAACACAACAACCCTTTGCCTGAAAGAATGCTAAGTGTTAGGGCCTATGGACAAGTTGTTCTCTTTGTTCCCATTAATTATAAGATTTTCTCTAAAATACACCCACTCTAAAGTACACTTTGCAATAAAATCAACATAGAGTAAGTAATAGATAGAGATAGAGCTCTACCTTATGTTTTTTATGTGAAAATTTCTGTAATATTTACTAAAATATAGTATTTAGAAATTAAAGATTTGGTGTGGTCACGGGGAGACTGTCTATCTTTAATTTCTAAATTTCTAAATACTCGCGTAAAATCAAACACTAGAAAATACTAAAATATAGTAGACATTGTATACGTATAGTGATAATTTATTTATTTATTTATAATATTAGTAGTAAACAGATAAAAATATAATATTAGTTCATTTAGTTACTAAATATTATATTTTATCTATATATTCAATGTAATAGTGTGTTCAATAGTAAGACAGCAATATCGTAGAGCTCTCTACATTATATTGTCAAGAGTGTTGTAATTTTACGATAATTGCTTAACATCTGTTATAACTACACCCCATGCGTAGTTTAGTATCTATAATAAAACAGTATATTACATTCATTGCGTGTTATAAAGTTTTGTACCAACAATTAAAATTCAATTTCGAAAATTAACTATTATGATAACTCATATTGCGAATTGAAAATAGTAAATTATGTTGCAGATAGATTTGGTTTAATAATGAAAACCTTACTTGTAGTTGTTTGTAAGTATTTACTAGAAGTTATGTCATAATTTCAAGAAAAACAAAGCTACCGACCGATACAGACTCTTGATTATAAAAATTAGCATCGTTAGCACCATAGTTAGCACAAACCTATACTTGTACCTCCTAATGTTAAGCTATGAACTATCTATGATTGTGATTTCTGGAACAGTCTGCAAAAAAATCTTTATTTCTTCCATCTTCTATTGATTATCTAGAAATATTATTGATATGATTTTCAGGTTTATTCGACCTCGGGATCTGTCAGAAAAAACTTTTTCCAGACGTAACAGACTTATTCCAAACCTTCAACGAAGATCCCTTCGATATCAAAGATTTGCAGAACCAAGGAGTCTATGTCAAAAACATATCCATTGACGTCGAAAAGCTTGATTTAGACAAATTTAAAACAAAATTTCAATTGGACAAAATAAATAATGAGACCATAGATTTTAATGATACGAGAAGATTCCTTTGGGCGGGTAAGGCATGGCAGTTTCGGCATGCAACAAAAATGGGTGTGAAAATAAAATGTCTGGATATAATGCTAGAAATTATTTACATGGCTCGACATAAATTGAAACAGCTGGAGAGTGAAAAGTTCTTTAACCCTAAAGACACTTCTTATCGTATCGCATTTTTGTATAGAAGGTTGAGACGAATATGGAAGAAGATGACCGATATTTATAATACTATGTGGAATCATAGGTATGGTTGAATATTAATTGATATTCTTTCAACTTAATGTAGTTCCAGATTAAAGACACAAACTCAAGTTATTGTGAATATTTCTTAATTTAATAATGCTTTAGTAGTAATATGAATACATAAATAATGTATTTATAGGTACTTAATTAATTAAACTTTGCTCTTCAACGAAGAAAACAGACATTTAAGCAACCCAAAATAGTTATGTCTTTATGAATTCTAAAGACTAACATAAATAAGAGTGGGCAAAGATATCTTATATCTATACATATAAAACTCAAAGGTGACTGATATAGTGATCTATCAACGCACAGCCCAAACCACTGGACGTATCGGGCTGATATTTGGCATGCAGGTAGATGTTAGGACGTAGGCATCCGCTAAGAAAGGATTTCCCGAAATTCTCGCGGGAACGGGGAAAAACGGGAATGCACGTACAAAGTCGTGGGCGGAAGCTAGTTTGAAAAGTACAGTTATAATCTTACAGTATTTGCTAAACACTCTTAAACCTTCCCTTAATAGTAAAGACATGATATTCAAGGTAAATTTTTCAGGTGGAGTAGTAAACCAGCATGGGGCTGGATGGAGCCGTTCCTCATCCTTCACCACAAGGCTGCTAAGAAGCATGTAGACTTTTTGTATCTCTGGTGGGTACAAGTCAAACTGCATGAGAAATACTGTGAAGCTCATGGTATACCTAATGTCGTGCCGGATTGAAATAAAATGTTCATGAATAAAACTTGTTTTATTTTCTCCTAAATATAATAAAAGATACCTAACCTTTAATTAATAAAATAAAATGAGAACTTTTTGGAAATTGTTGATGGGTAGGTACACGTTTTTCACGGTAAAGACATAAAAATCCATCATATTCATATGCTTACTATATACCTACCTAATTAGTACCTACTTAAAAAATAAACTTAATAACTGAATGAATGTGGGAGACGTGAACGCTTTGGCACGAATTGGACCATGATTCTATTGTACTTAATTTTTTTTTTCATACCTACATTATTATTTTACCTAATAGTTTAAAAATGAAAAAGGGCATTAAAAAATATTTACCCGGTTTCATGGCAATTTAATAGGCGAGTGTAATAGTAATAATCATTTTAAACGGTAGTAAAATTAAATCAGTAACATTGCTTAGTACCTAATGAAATTACAATGCTTATAATTTTTTATATTTTATGTAAGTATAAATTCTAATGCTTTGCGAGTTTAAAGATGAAGATTTTTTTTAATCATAATATGTTTTACAGTTCATTCAGCATTATCATTCACAAATGAAACACTATCCGATGAAAACATAACCAACATCCTCAAATCCCAAATAAAAGCAAACGCATCCCACATATCCGACGACATGATGTTAGACTACGTCTTCGGCAACGATACCGATACCTATAACACAGAAACTATAGATACCGGTTTGTTAGAAGTGGATAACTTGAAAGAAATCGTTGCGGTTGCGACCAGAAAGAACATTCCGGAAAAGGAATCTCGAGAAGGGTATTACGGTGGCAAAAAGTACATGACGATAGCCATGGATCTAATGAAACAATCGGTGTATGCTACTCGATACCGGTTGGAAGATACCCGCCCATACAGGGTCAAATTTGGAGGAAATCCAGTATACCAAATAGCTATTTTATACGGCTCTTTACTGCAATTGAGACTAAAATTGGACAATCTATTCAATACTATGTACCGCTTCCAATACTTTGTCAAATTTATCTGGTTCTTGGTTATATATGAGAGGATTATAACCGTTAATATCGATATACAGTCTATGGTGGACAGGATATTCGCGATTCAAGATGCCTTCAGAAAAGGCAGTGAGTCAGGTGAAGACGACTTTTTCCCGACTGGCGATGAACATCATATAACGCCTAAATAAATTCTTTAGAAACGATATTATTTTTGATATGTATATGTAAGTGTAATAATAAATGATTACTTAGCAATAATATGTTTTTTTTTATGACTAACGACCAAGAAATTATAGATTTTTATGTCCTTTTAATAACTCAGGCCCCGGAATCACAGACACAATAGAAAATCTATTGTGTCGTGGACCTATCGAGCCGTTCGGGGCTCAATGGGTTAATAGAAAAATGTCTTTACTTGTAAATTGTTATGTATCTACCGGAAACCACATAAAATAAAACAATATATTTCATGAATTTCAAAATAAAACTGCAAAATTATTTTTATTACGTTTAATTGATAATAAATTAAATAATATTACAATACAATAACAATAAAGGAATGATGAGTACATAATAACTTAACATTTCAAATAATTTAATAATAATAAATTTAAGATAATTTTTGGATTTTTGAATTTGCTTTGTATCCGGTAAGTCATATTAATTACTGTTTAACTGAAACGAAATATATAAAAAAAATTGCCAACGCTAACCAAATATGAAAATTCGATTCTCTGTAACCAAAATTTATCTTTACATCTCCAAAAACAGTATTTATTCACTTATGAGCATTTGTTGAGGAACTTAACTATACTGAACACTGAAACATATTGTAACAAAATAAATGTATACAACAAAATAAAATTAAGCTTACGCCCATGGACGTATAAAAAAAGACGGACGGTATATCGCCTAAACATTGAGTGAAGCCTAGTAATGGCGGCGAAACATCCATGTGTGTGTGCCATGTTGCCATGGCAACAGCTGTCCTGTTGACAATGGCGGCTGTATTTTTTTCTATAAATTTTGCCGTAATAATTTTGGCATTAAAACATAAAAGAAATAACTTGCTTCCCTGTGGAATGTAATCCCTCGTGTTTTGTTATTTAAAATTGTACTGTTGCGACACCATTTAACCACGCAAGACGGCATTTTAAATATTTTTTGTGAAACAGTGACGCAGTTAATCAGTCGGTAGTTCACGACGTAATGGCGGCCGACTAGCTTACTATGGTGAGAGTGTGTGCGTGTTTATTGTCTTTACACAATCGCTAGCTTACTATGGTGGCTTCACGTTGTTTGTTCGTAATACGGCGTCCGTCTTTTTTTATACGTCCATGCTTACGCCTAAAACATCTATGTACACCAAATTTTATTAATGCATATATTTTTAATCTATGAAATCTAAACTTCGCGCCATGATTTAACTCAATTTAACTCTGTCCATCTCTCTTGCACATTTGCCATCTTTGTCACTTAGCATGCGAGCGGCAGCCATTTTGTTTTTTTGTCTTATAGCGTATTTTATAAAGCAGGGAAAAATATAGCATAAATCTAAAAGTGGTTCGTTTTAAAAATGCAAACGACTTGAGTCTTAGAAAATGATGTTATTTTTTATAGCGATATAATCTGTCAGAATTATAGATTATCAATTCGAAAAAGCGTAGATTGTTGCCATCAAAATTTATTTTATTTTTATATGGGCGCTATTTAATATATTTAAAGCTGGTTTCACAGCTTTCTAAATATTCTGTTTACCTTATCTGTCAGTTAAAATGACAAATAATGTATAAAAAGATACGTCAAAGTGTCAAATAAGCTATCAGGAATATCAGCAAGATGTGAAACCGGTTTAATGATGAGTGATGATTAAATCTAATATCTACATAATAACCTCTAGATAGCTTCTAATTACGATATAATCTTAAAGTTATCACATAAATAATGGCTCTAAAATACATTTTATACCAATTATACAATAGTACTACTTAAATTAGTACATTCCTTTCTTCAGTTAAAAGATATTTAATTTACGAAATTCCTTCACTGATTACAACCATTAGGGCGCTTGTGCACTACAAGGAATTTTACGGTCCGGCATTCCGATTTTTTACGGTCCGGTGTGGCATGAAAAAACCGATGAATTGGCTTTTGCACCTATGTGCACTACAAGGAATTTTACTGTCCGGCATTCCGATTTTTTACGGTCCGTCTTTACTCGGATCAGTGCGGTACAGTTGGGTTGGCTCTCTTTGAAACTACACGCCACGCACACGATGAGTTTCCTGCAACGTCGGCAGTTGCTTGCTTTATTACTCTACGTGCGAAGACGTAGAAGACAAAAAAATTTTTGGGTTCATCCCCTTATAAGTGAAAGGTACCTGACAGGTACATTTTACATAAACCATAATAAATTGAGGCTGTACGAAAATAAGTTTTTTAACTACTATCGGATGTCTACAGCTACCTATGATTTTTTGCTATTCCGATTAGGCGCGTGGATCAAGAAGCAAGATACAAGATTCAGGCTGTGTGTACCACCAAATGAAATGCTTGCTGTAACATTAAGGTGAGTGTGTACAGTATTTTATACAGTGAGTATGGACGAGCGAGGGAGTGAGTAGATTGTTGTAGGTACACGGTTAAGAGTAAACGGTATAATCTATACTAATATTATAAAGCTGAAGAGTTTGTTTGTTTGTTTGAACGCGCTAATCTCAGGAACTGGTCCGATTTGAAAAATTCTTTCGGTGTTGGATAGCCCATTTATCGAGGAATCATCACGCTTAGACCAACAGAAGCGGAGCAATGCGGGTGAAACCGCGGGAAACAGCTAGTATAAAATAAATGATTGTTATTTATTGATCAAGAAACAGTAATTTTTATTAAATGAAATAATCAGGTTACAATGCTTAAACTATAGCAAAATTAAAGTTTGTCAAAGTCTTGTTGAAACAACTCAGTTATTGAAGTCGCATTTTGATGTAAAAGCGGTAATTCTACACGGGACATTCGAATTGGCAGTAACGTTGATGGTGCTGTCATCTGATTTTCAATTTGTGGCGGAAACGTAGACGGCGACAACGAATCTTGTGGAGCTGACAGTAAAGTTAACGGTTCTGTCATTTGATTTGCAATTTGTGGCGGAAACGTAGACGGCGACAACGAATCTTGTGGAGCAGGCAGTAACGTTGATGGTACTGTTATCTGATTTTCAGTTTGTGGTAGTAGTGGTGGCGACGGGATAGCTTCGTTAGTTTGAGAGTTGATAGATGATGATGCAGAGTACAAAGGAAATGCTCGGGTGCGATTCGTATATTTGCGAAGAAGCTGCATCACGTCGATCCTGAAATCCAGTCTATCATTTTCGCTTAAGCGTTTAATAGTTGGCAAAATTGACATAAAAAATGCTTTATCGTCATCTTCAAATTCATCCTGTCGTCGTGGCTCTTGGCTTTGAAGCGCCTTCAATATCTCCACATCAACCGGATTTAATCTTTTTTTACGGATCTGAGTTTGTGAGGTCGCTGATGTATTCGTTCTGGATTCGTTGTCACTATTTTGAGGAGGATTTAGTGACGCTGATGTGCCTGGTCTGGATTCGTTGTCATTATATTGCGAGTAATTTGGTGAAGCTGATGTACGTCTGGATTCGTTGTCACTATCTTGAGATTGATTGACTTTATTTGAAATTGTCGAATCCTCTTTAATAATTTTTAATAAGAATTGCAAATGTTTGTGATAAATATATTGCTTTTTCTGAGCTTGCCCAGATTTCGTTTTCAAAGATTTAATGAAATAATCTCTAGTGTTATTCCATTTATTGGTGATAGTATTCACTGAAACAAAAAAATAATGAAAGTATATATATATTTGTTACAGGTACTTAGCCAGTGGAAATACTTTCACCGAAATGTTTTATAACTATCATTTGGGTATTAAAACGATAAGTGAAATTATCAGCTTAGTATGCCGTACAATATGGAATGAATTAAGCAGTGAATTTCTTCCACCACCGAGTACAGATAGTTGGAAATCAGTGGCAAGTGGATTTCAAGCCAGAGCAAACTTCCCAAACTGCTTAGGTGCCGTGGATGGAAAACACATACGAATTGAGAACTTTCCTTCTGCTGGGTCTATGAATTATAATTATAAAGGCTACTTTTCCATAGTGCTTCTAGCAGTAGTCGATTCTAACTATAAATTTGTGTTTGTCGATATAGGAGCTTATGGAAAAGACTGTGACTCGGCTATTTTGCAGCGTACAACATTTCACAAACTGCTGACTGAGGGAAGTTTACAAGTACCTAATGCAACTCCTCTGCATCCTTCTCTGAACAACAGGATGCCATACGTTTTAGTGGGCGATGAAGCTTTTCAACTTAATAACAATTTGTTACGACCTTATGGTGGAAGAAATCTTGATATAAAAAAACGAATATTTAACTATCGACTGTCTCGGGCACGTAGATATGTGGAATGTGCATTTGGTATATTGGCAAATAAGTGGCGCATACTTCATCGTCCACTAAACGTATCAAAGCAGTTGAGTAAAGATATAGTTAAAGCATGCGTCGTTTTACACAATATTGTTCGTGAAAGAGATGGGTATACAAACAAAGACATGTTCGTATGTGTTAATCACAACGGTTTGCAAAATATTCCCATCGCTACCAATACTACCCAGGCGGGACGAACAGCTAACGATATAAGAAACAATTTCGCAGATTTTTTCTCAAGTCCAGCAGGTTCTGTGCCATGGCAAATGTCAAAAATTTAATGCAAATAAATTACATAAGTACTTACGTATTTCGTCTTTCTTTTTGTCATCGAACCCTTCAAATTCTGGTTCCAAGAATAAACAAATTTCTCGCCATGCATTATTTCTCTTAATTCTGTTTTTGTAATCAGCAATAGTTTTATCCCATAAACATGGTTTAGATTCCACAAGTTCTATTAGTGTAAAAATGTCGTACATGTTGTAACTCGCTGACTTTGGAGGTAATCGTAAATGATATTTTATATATATATACGTTATATACTCACAATATACCCAAAAAAAAATGTGCCACATGCAGCGGCAAGCACACACAAATACAAGTTGCATTTTACTTGACAGACTGTATAAGAGAGATGGCTATAATAAAATGATATAAACAAAAAAGACAAAGATAGTTTTAATTTTTAATTTTCCAATTAAATAAAAATAAATAAATAGTTGCCATGGCAATTGGCATAGACTAACAACACAGAAGGTTCTCTGTCTACGGTTCAATGTTATAGATGGTACGTTTCCTGCACACGTAAACAAATGTGACAATTTTATTTAATATTTAATTATTATTATGTAGTTGTATTAAAATGATAAAAACTTTTTTGGGTATATAAATGTATTAAGTATTTATTACTAGCTGTGGTGTTCGTTTTCGGTCAGGGAGTAGGTAGATCAAGAATTAGAATCATCATCTTCATTTCACCCGATAGACACCCACTGCTGAGCATAGTCCTCCTTATAGAACTCCATAAGGACCGATCTTACCCTATACGTCTCAAGGCAGTTCCCGGAACCCGTACAAGGTCATCACTCCACCTTGTAGGATATATAATAATAGTGGTGCTTAGATAAAAAAAGGATGAAATAAAAGAAAGGACGAAGAGATCAGCAGACTTTTTTTATCGAAAACACAAATAAAATTTATGTTCAATAGCTATTTACAGAAAAGCAAATAGCATTTTCGCCTCCCCCGCCCCGCAGCATAAACACGTTTTTCATTGCTGTCATCTCGGACCGGATAAAAACCATCCGGAATAGCGAAAAGTAAAATGTCGGACAGTAAAATTACGTAGGTGCACAAGCTAGTATATAGATTATATGGCGTGCCATACCGGACCGTAAAAAATCGGAATGCCGGACCGTAAATTTCCTTGTAGTGGACAAACGCCCTTATCCATATATCCGTCCCTTTCTGTCATTCAATCTACTTAAGAACTTTCCCAATGTCAGAAAGGGATAGTACTATGAGTAATAGCAATAGCAGTAAATCTCAAAATTAATACAAGTTCAAAAATACTACAAAATGTGGGCAGACTCAATAGAATGATAGAATGAATATTAATTTAAAATGTTTTCTACTTACATATAATTATATACATTGCTGTTATAATAATCTTTTATAGAGTATCATTTTTACTAGACTTATCTATAATGAATTACGTAAAATAATATATACAAAAAAACAAGCAAATAATACAAACACTCCCTATGTCTCGCTTAGCACAGACATATTTAAAAACCTTGGAGTATAGACTCAAATGCTTAAATTTACAAATCTTTTAATCTATTTAACATTAATAATCTTAGATTGTAGCAATAAGATATACTAATAATATCCGCCTTATTACTAAACATGGACTGACTTAAAATCGGGTGAAAAACGTATTAAAACCATGGTCTAAATAAAAGTGCTATTATAAAAAAAATGGTGTTAAACCATAGACGAGGACAAATTTAAACTTTAAACCTCTGTAATGTTAAACTATGGCTAAATAAACTTGGTATAAACTAGGTCTAAGTTTTTGTAATAAGACGGTAAGAGTTTCAAACTCTTATTTTCATTCACAAATTTTTCTACAATAGGATGGACGATGGTGAAGAATATTAATATTATTAAATTATTCATACTTATACATTTTATTTATTTAATTCCACAATCACTTAGAGCTTGGCTTAAAGTTGTACTATGCACTATTAACTGATTTAAACACTTTGTTTTCACTTGAACTATAAAGTATCACACATTATAGTGTCCCAGAATTTTATAGTGTCACAAACACTAATGTTCTATAAATTTTAATGTATTACACTATAACTACATATTTAAATTCATTACTGATAGAGTTGCACTGTAAATCAAATGAAGTATATAATGACATTTGCTACTGTCCATAATTATTTAATAAAATTTTTCTAATGTTAGAGTTGCACTCTAAATACACTAATTGACATTAAAATAACACTATAATACTACACTATGCACTATAAATTACACTAATATTCTGATTAGTGAGATATCGAGGCGTTTATCACTCTACTACAATAATTACTAATAAATTGTCCATTTATTAACTATGAATAACTACTTTAATATTCAACACAGAAATACTGGTACTTGAACTATAATATTGTCCACACTAAAAACTTATTTAATATTACTTTATAATATTATAATGAAAGAACTAATGTACTTTAAAATTGTCTAATTTTCTACTCTTAGATGACATTACTAAAAGTAATTGAAAGTACATACATACTAAATTATCTAAAGTCCTATGACTACAAAGAAATAATTTTCAATACTGCGATTAGAGCTGACATATATACACAGGTATTATGTACAATACAAACCTAAGAACAGAAGTAAATCTAGAAATTGAGCAATATATTCCTAATTTGACTTATATTGCATCCTTATTTAAACACTATAATGTTTCTAAAGAAATGCATCATAATGCTACTACTAAGAATTTACTTAAGTTAGGCGTTTAAGATGACATTTATCTATTTAGTGGATAAACTATTCAAGTCAAAGTCCATAAATTTCACTTAGCTTAAGTCACCAATAATTCAAAGTCCCATTTTGCAGTCATTATCAAAACTGGACGTCAAGTCCGAAGTACAAACAGACTATAGTGCATAAGTCCCAAACGAATTGAGTACGAATTATTAACAGACTAAAGTCTGTAAGTCCCAAACGACTTAAGTTCGAAAGTCCAAACGGAGAATTCGGTCCGAAAGTCCCAACAGATTGAAGTCCGAAAGTCCCAACAGACTGAAGTCCGAAAGTCCCACCTCAAAGTGTCAATTTATGGCACTTCGCTGCAAACGGTGGGAATATGCGAATCTCACTGGACTTTCGTCTTTTGAGCTGTTTCCTGAGCGAAAAGGTAGCTGAATTCCGGTTTGAACTGAGCGTAGGCGATGAATTGTTCTGAAATTTTAAATAATCATGTTAGGAATTAAAAACCTTTAAGACGATTTATATGTCATTTTAATAAAAATGTTTAATATTGTGACGACGAATAATTTTATGTATGGTTATGATGTACGGAACATTTCAAAAAGTATGCTTTAGATGTGCTATCGCTTTATACTATATTTTCCCCCATATGATACCATAAGCTAATAGCTTGTTTTATTGAATAAACTTTCCAACTCAAAACTTTTATTCATACAAACTTTTACACACAAAATTTATTTCATTGAATGAAATAAACGATAAAATAAAATTATTCATGATAGATTATTTCTTTTCCCAATGAATCAGAGGCGGCTCGCCCTAAGGAGCGCTGGTGCAGTGAACTCCCATAAATAATTATAATAAAATCATACTCCTAATTTAATTATTAACATTAATTATTACTATTTAAAATCAATCGTAATCGTTAAAACTACTGTTAATACCAATGAATATATCCATCATTCCATCATCCCATACACCTGTATAATACCTACTGTATTATGTAACGCGCGAAGCGGAGCGCTCACGATTGCGCTCCAATGAAAAAAGATTTAGTACATTTCCTAATACGAAATCCAATAGGAGTGAAAGAGAGGGTTTTGCCAGAGCCCTGCGCGTGAAACAAAAGATTTTCTATGGAAAAGTAGCAAAATTCGGAGCGCCGCACCCGCAAACGTTGCCGGTTCGTTTTTAGCGCCCGGCAGGACAGCGATTGCGCGCGACGCGGATGTTGCCAGTTACCACTTCTATAATATAAACAAACACTCGAGTCAACTTCAATGCACGCGCGCGATTCATGCAATTTTCTAATTAAAATTATAAAATACGTGTTGAAATAGCCTGTAGTTATCAGTATTACTTGTGAGTGTTAAAATGAACAATAATTATAATGTGGCGTTCATTAAAAAGTGTGATAAAACGTTACAAATTCGGCTTGAATGTACGTAAAGCTAATAAGGGACCGCCACGGCCTGAACTTGATCTTACGCAAAAATGTACGACAAAAACGAAAACTTATACGCGTGTGTTTAAATCTGAACAATATGTGAAAACACCGTGGTTGTGTGGTTGTGATGAAAGCAACAAAACTATTTTGTTTTCCGTGTCTTTTATTTAAAGCGGGCGCGGCCGGCGGAGGTGAGAGTGCTTGGACTGAAACGGGCGTTGACGACTTAGCTCATCTTTCAATCAAGATGAAAAAACATTCACAATCTCGGTACCATTTGTTGAATGAACTGCAATTGGCGTCTATCGGACGACAAGACATTCGTAAAGCACTAGATTCCGCGTACCGAAAGTCAATACGCGAGTTCAATGACCGTGTCGATGAAAACAGACATATTTTACGAAGGTTAATAGATTGTGTCGTATTTTGTGGTGCATTTCAAATTGCTTTAAGGGGGCATGATGAGTCTTCGGAATCCCTGAATCCCGGAATCTATATATATTTTTTTTATATAAATTGTACTGATTTACACCATGTATTTTCAGTGTTTTATTTCAAGTGAACACCCATAAAATTTTGTCACGAGCCGCCTCTGCAATGAATTAATATTTTTTTATATTCTTTCTTAAACCACTTACCATAAGTCAAATGCCCCTTTTCATCGCCAACAATATGGCGGAACACATTGTGTGCCTCTTCAGGATTATGACCGAAGCAACGGGACGCAACTTGTTCAAATGTATTCATGTCTAGACGACCGGAGCCTATTGGGTCGAAGATCTGTAAAATGTAGGGAAATTTTAAATAAATCGATAGATAAATAATACATCAATGAATAAATTAATAGAGAAATCGATGTATAAATCAAGTGATGAACAAAGATATAAATGAATTTATTTATCAAACAACGCGCAGCGATTTATTCAAATCGGGCTCAAATTGCAAAATTTGGGTAGAAGATCTGGAATGTTGATAAATCGTATGAATCGAGGGATAAATCACGAGATAAATCAAGAGACAAATTTACAGATGAATCAGAATATAAATTAATCGATGAAACAATAATTATAAATTTATATAAATCAATAGAATTATAATAACAAATAATCTAAATTAATTGCATTAAATAGCACAGAATACAGACAAATGTTTAATTATACAATAAAGTAAATAACACTTACCTTAAATGCATAGTACACGAATTGTGACAGCGGCCCATTTTGCAGTATGATGAATGCAGCCGTGAGCAAATAGTCCGGGAAGTGAACCATACCGATCGGGTTCTGCAATAATATTAGTGGCTCTTTAATATCAAAATATTATTTTTGTTTACACAGAAACAGTTGATCCATAGTCAAGTCTGTTTTGCTCCCTGGCAAGCAGAAAAGTCAGAGATTTTGATACTTATTTTTTACGTTTATAGCATCCAAATGCTTTATAAATATTCAATTTTTAATGCATTGTTAAAAATCGATAGCGAAGTGAGATTCCAACCCGCGTCTTCCGCCTTATCGGGGCGATGCCTGACCCACTCGGACAACCGTGATCCTGCCAGAGCAATCAAATTTATTCTAATCTTTCGGTATATACAGGGTGTCCCACCATCGGATATACTAAGCTCAAAGTTATAGTTTTGCATACGCTGAGTTAGTAAAAAAATACTTATAAAATTCCAGACGCAATTTTTTCAAATAGATGCATTCTTAACACTCTATGTGTACACTGTACACCCGTAACAAGCAACCCGCCCAACTTTGCCACCCGAAAGTAAGCTATCGTTTAAAATTATGTTTTCATAGACAAATTCTCACATAAGCGAAGCGGTATATGCCGGCTGCGCGAAGTTAGAGAAGAAAACATTGATTTTCAGGAAAAATTCTGCAATTTTTTTTGACATAATTTTATTACGTGATCAGTGTATGTAAAACTCCAAGTCCCTTCGCGCTTAATATACTGATAGTGGGATATCCTGTAAAGCTAGCTCTGCAGACCTTCGTCGTTTGGTAGCTCCATCACTAACTTGCACAAGATATTATACACAGATATTTGTACCACTAACTTGCACAAGATATTATACACAGATACTTGTACCACTAACTTGCACAAGATATTATACAAAGATATTTTTATCACTAACTTGCACAAGATATTATACACAGATACTTGTACCACTAACTTGCACAAGATATTATACAAAGATATTTGTATCACTAACTTGCACAAGATATTATACACAGATACTTGTACCACTAACTTGCACAAAGATATGATACAGTCTGGTGAGCGGCGCGTCCACTTGCCCCAAGCGCAGCCGCAGCGCGAACTGCTCCCGGTTGAGCCAGCGTGTTGTGCTCTGTAGACTTTCGTCGTTTATTAACTCCATTTCGAGGTTTGTGCAGTCCAGTCTGTAATATTTATTGGAGAAATTATATCTATACTAATATTATAAAGAGGAAAGGTTTGTATGTATGGTTTTCACGCATAAACTACTGGACCGATTTTGATGAAATTTGGCACAGATAATCTTAAGACCCTGAGAAGGAACATAGGCTACCTTTTATTGCGAAATATGTACCACGGGCGAAGCCGGGGCGGACCACTAGTTAGGAGTAAACGTGACTGAAGTCTGAAATTAAATAGACATTTCTAGCTGATCCAGCCAACGTTAGATATGTTGGTCGATTCTTGGACCTACTCATATCCATATAAAAATTTCATAAAAAATTTGTTTTTGGAGAATTTTGGTGACAAACATTACGATACGTAAATTAAATGTATTTTAGATAAATATTGAAAGATTTAAAGAATAAAAGAATTTCTATCATGTATGGATTCGAACCCGCATCTTTTCGCCATACCGAGGCAACGCCTAGCCTCTCGGGCACCCGCGGTCCCGCTTGAGCAATCGAATTTCTTCTACGCTTTCATTTAAAATTCAACAAATACCGCGTTATCCAGAGAGATATGAATAATGGACATCTGAATTAGAAAAATATGTACTTATAATAAATATTTCAGACAGTAGTTACACAGTTAGTACAGTTTAGAAGTATACAATGTACATGTCATAGTGAGCTTGGTTAATACTATTTTAAATAAAAAAAACAAGGTTTAGTCGATGGCCGTCGCAAAATAAAAATGCCATCTTCCGTCATTAATTGTAATTACATATAATAAACTTACTTGAGTTGAGTTCGTAGTTCAGTGATTTCTCGGATAAAAGCAGCAGATGGTATACCAAGCTGCTTGGCTTTAGCTATCAGCCGGCAGTCGTCGTATGTGTAATCAAGTACTGGGATACCGAGAGCTCTGAAAATATTGTTTTAAGAATTGATTTGTTTTATATGTATTTTAAAAACTATTTTTACTATTATTGGATTTATTTAACTATGTATAATGGTAAATGTAACCAGGGTCCAGAGTGGTGAAGAAAATTAAATTGACAGTAATTTTTAATTGTATAATTAATAAATTGTAGTTAAGGTTCAATATTGTAGGAAAACTTTATAAATAGCAAAATTTAAGAAGATACAAAGCCTCTCAAAAATAGATCTCATTACAGGACGCACTAACAAGCTTCGATTTTTCAAACTTCTTTTTTAATGTATATGAAAATTCACTTCAAAAACTGTTCAATATATTTTCACTGACTACACCAGCGGGTGCAACAGACCCATACTAACCATTAGTGTTACTTACTTAGCCATAACATCTCGAACGTTCCTCGCATACAGTTTCGGGTTCTTCTTTTCTTCCTCAGTGGGGTAGTACACCGGGAGGAACTCGATCTCGCACGAACTGTGCACTTGGGTGAGCGTCAGCCAGAGCAGTTTTAGACTGTAATGTTAATTGTGACCTTATTTAATCTTATATATAAAATTCTCGTGTCACAATGTTAGTCTGCATACTCCTCCGAAACTGGTGGACCGATTCTCATGAAATTTTCTGTGCATATCGGGTAAGTCTGAGAATCGGCCAACATCTATTTTTCATATGTACCACGGGCGAAGCCGGGGCGGGCCGCTAGTATGTTATATAATTTTATGCAAAATTTAATTGTAATATTGACATCATTTTAAAAGAGCAACTATGGAGTTTCTTGCCGGTTCTTCTCCATAGATACTGCTTTCCGAATCGGTGGAAAATGTTAAAATATGTAATGACGATTCGAAAGTGCTTCTAAAAGAAGTCTAATTGAATTAATAAATGTTTGAGTTTGAGGTGATATATATACGTATTGTGCAACGGAAAAATGAACTCAAGAAGTAAATTTTAGGTAGTATTAAACATATTTATTAGGTCGGTTGCGACCTAGTAATGCGGTAACGTGTCAAGCCAAGTTTAACCCAAGATATTTCATAAAAAATTATTAATATGTTATTTCATAATATTTTTTGACAAATGAAGACGACACCTACATTACTTTAAAATAAAAATAACAAAAATTCTATTTACACGTCGTCAGAAATAAAGTAAATGAGTTACTCACGCGCCAGGTCCCTCCCACGTCCAAGTAACAGTGTCTTTAGCGTTTGGATAGCGGATGACCACGGGCTGTACAGGCACGCCCGGGTAGAATCCACCCGGCTTGAACGTGATGAGGCAAGAACGGTTCGTGCACGTGCCTTCGGGGAATATAAGCACCTGGAAACGAGACTGGTTAGAGACACAAGAGCTTTTATATTATTAAATGCATAATCTATGTATTTAATAATATATAAAAGCTCTTGTGTCTCTTCTCATCTAAAGCATCTAAAGCACGTACTAAATTTATTTATATAGGTAAATTAAAAAGCTTGTCCATCCGTCAGCTAAGCTGTCTATATTTTATTTTAGTTTATTATGTCTATTCTCAAAAGTATAACGACAGTCGTCGAAAGACGATTTTAAAAATAGTTATTTGATGACTAATATTATCAGGACATGTTGTACTAAGCAGTTTTTTTTGAAGTCGCGTCATGGCAATACCGTTACATCATGGACTAAGGCGACGATTTTGGTATCTTTACAAAAAAGTTTCACTTCTGACATGTGTGCTCGGCACATACATTCATTCTTAACATTTTCAGATGTAAAAATAGTCTATATACCTGTGGCCAATCCTCCTTAGACGTGGCTCGTTCAATGATTTCCTTGATGGTGTTCTGCCGGGAGTTAGGGTCATCTCGCCACACGTATACGGGTTGTGTGTAGTTTATCAATTCTGTAAAGTTTTTCATTTGTATTTTAGTTATTGTCTTATTATATTTGATTTAACGCGAGTGAAAAAGTTTACTCCAAGCGAAGTTGAATTGCATTAAAACTTTTATAATTTCTCAATAAATAAAATTGTATTGCTAAGGATTATTCCAAAAAAAAATATTTAGGCTGTAACACTTCATCAAATCTTCTTTTAAATGTATGGTTATACGTTAATAGATAACTAAATACAACTTATAAAAATATTAAAATGCTTATTACTAAAATTACATTATCTATCACCTAAATAGTGCACTAAACTAAGACTATATGTACATTGTACATTGTACAGTGTACACACATAACTAAATCAAGCTTCATGCAAAATATGAGCGTTCTACAAAAAAGCAATATCCATTGCGTAGATACAAGATTAAAACCACATTACTGAATACAGAATATTAAAATATTTACCTGCACAGTTTAAAGAACTTGAATTATATTTATTTTTATTGAAATTTTAGCAACCTGAAATCTAATAGTGTATATAAATACTTGACCTAAAAGTCTTATAAATTACAATAACACAAAAAGTATTACAAAAGAAGCGTAAAATAGTTTGAAAGATAGTATGTATAGACATATAAGAGATAAGAATATGAGGAAGAAAAATACCGAAAGTTTTAAAAACGTTAAATAAAAAAAAACGTCAAAATCAGACTTTTTACGTTGAAATTATAAATCTCTTACTTTTAAGAAGAGAATATTTCATCGAAAATCATCGCTTCATTACTATTATACCTACAGCATACACCTACGAGATTCGTTTAAAAATAGCGCTAGATAGAAAACATTTTCCACCTAAATCCTGTATAATCCTTCATGCATTGCAAAATTAAAATCCACATTCAGTTTTAGAGCTTCAATGCTTTCACGATATTCTGCAATATATTTTAATCCTCGCGTACAAGGGGCTTAAAGTGTATTTTTAGAAAGCGCACATCTTTTTGCACTCCAATAATAAAAATATCGGGCGAGTGCGATTTTTACACGCGACACTTAGGGTTCCGTAGATATAAGCTAAAGAGTAACTGCAAAAAAATGAACCCATCCAATTTATGTCCGTGCCTACAGTTAATTAACATCGATTTTTTAATAATGTAATTTCCTATGAAAATTTCAACCGTCTATCACGGTTCGTGAGTACAACCCACTGACAGACCGTCACACGAACAGTAAATTTTTAGTAATAGGGCTCCATTTTACGCTTTTGGTACGGAACCCTAATGATAAAACGTATTGAGCTTAATTGCATTCTAGACAGCTAGACATTGATCATAAATTAGTTATTAGACCATCTTAATGTGAAAGTAATACTGGGAACTAATTATAGCATAATTGTTATTAATACTAAGAAGCCTCGGCTTCGATATGTTACTTTTTTGCTAAAAAGATTGTCTATTAACGTATCTTTAATAACCGTTATCTGAAAAAACCCGGATTCGTTGGGTTAATCTAAAGATACCGTATTTATGCATTATCTTGCTATACAAATCATGAAATTGAAGTTTCTGCTTTTGAATAATGAAATCAAATATTAATAAAAAAAATATATACCTAACTATTAAAGTATAATATAAGTTATAAGAAATATGACTGGCTAATCTTCGAAAAATCTAATCAATCTAGACGGGACTTTAGAAAAAGTATTTTTATACAAGGTAAATAAACCTTAATACTATCCGATTTTATATAGATTACGTCGCTTTAATGTAAACGATTATTTTGTAACACGCGTTTAGCCTTTGTTTTCCTGTCTTATGACCTAACACTTCCAACCTTGTCGATCCGAAGCCCCACTCGTAACTTCATTTGAATAAGCCTATAAAATCGGGTTTATATTTACACCATTGATATAGGTTTCCAAAGAAAACAATTGTTATACGACAAGCACAATTTTTTTACCAAGGCTAAAAGATACCTCCATTCAACGCTACTACTTACATAAATAACATGATAATTATTCTTTATATTCTTTATATTATTTTAGGAAAGAAACAAATTAAAATGATAAATCTTAAGGTTTTTATTTAACCTATAAAATATCTCAAATAAGTGCATTGCATCAAAGCATCGAGGTCATTTTTTAAAAACAAACAAAATCTAAATTTGTATTTCAACATTATATTTCGTATACCTAATAGCTTTTTTATTTATTTTTTAGTTCAATTATGAACTTGAACATTGAAATTGCATTGCTCTTAAAGTGGTCGTACTGTGAAGCTAATTTACTACATTTTATTCTTTCGTAATCATTTCATTATATGAAAGATTTATTTCAGAAGTGGTAACTTGCAATGCCTTTAAAAATAAATAAATCTTTATATAGATATAACCTCGTATGCAATTATTACTTTATATATTGTAAAAGTACTTACAATAAAATCGTTATTGAAAATTATATATGTAATTATTGTGAAGAATGTTCAAAATATTATGTTGTGGCGATTCAAAAGTGTTTCTAGAAGAAGTCTAATTAAATAAATAAATGTTTGAGTTTGAAAACAATAATTACTTCGCGATTACCATATGAATAACTCTCGTTGAAATGTTCATCAAAAATCTCTGAGAAAATGACTGTAAACGTATTTGTTTCTTACGTAAAATTTATGGTAATTGGTAATATAACATAATGATACTAATGGTCGTTTTGGGAATTAGGTTAAAATTCTGACAAATTATTCTATATTACTTGGTAAAAATATCGATTAACATTTAGTTAAAACCTAGTCTAAATGTACCTTCTAGAGATTTCTTTCAAAGATTTAATCATAAAAGTGTATTAAATCCTTATATTTTCCTCGGAGCTAGAAATGAAAATTCTCGGTATACAAGTGCATATTGAAGTAGCTCGGAAAATGAAATTTCCCTTTAAAGAGAGTTCATAATAAAATGCTCAAGATTAAATGCTATTTTAAGACTTTAATAAGCTTCCACGAAGTACGCTCTACCTATTGAAGTAGTTTTACATTTTACATCATATTTCTTAGTACTTTTAGAACACGTGTATGAATAAAATGAAATTAATCGGAACTCCATACAGATGTTTTGTGTAACATAAGCCACAAAAGGGTTACATGGCTATGTCTCTGTGACGAAACCTCGCCATGGACTCTTCAAATCGTGACGGCGCATACATTGTCTTATTTTCACTAGACGGTACTATACTACGTATTTTATAGAGTAATTTACTAATTGGTATAGAAAGAACATGTGGAAAGGAAGGTTAGATGACTGATTAAAAGAAAGAGGAAGAAAGGATTAAAAGAAATCCAGGGAAAATCTTTCTTTAAGAGGAAATACAAACTGTTAAAGATATTGGACGCATTTAATTTAAATGAGATCTATAAATCGTTGAAATAACTTACATTACAAATAACCTAATCATATCTTACTATCTACTTTCACCACATAATCACACAGACGAACCCACCAAAAACCATGACACCACCACCGAACTTAGTACCACCTTCTAAAAAAGTTAGATAAATCATTATAAACGCCACCACGTTATCACCATCTGCAAATCATGCAAACTCCTATCGCCATATAAACTAAAATATCACCATCACCATTAACAACCAGTATATACCACTACCATAAAACCCATAAAGACTCCATCACCAATTCTATATTTCCACAACTATTACCAAATTACCAATACACATACTCCCAGACCCCTTTTCCACCATCACTATAAAACTCACACCATTACAACCAACCCACAGCTTTACCAATGAACCTAAAAAATTACACAACGTACTTCCAACATAATTATCCATGCTTTCTTTCCTCACGATCACGGAGGACATCCGCGTCGCATACACAATACAGCTGTCGAGAAAGGATGAGTGTGGAGCTACCACTAGTATGGGAGCCTCTCGTCGACTGGCCTGCTTGCCGCGGATGCTGATTGCCATGCCCCCAGCAAGGTACGACATCTTCCCGATGAAACATATCAGCGGTTTCAATGCCCTATAATGATAGAGTAATGCTGTGATATTCTAGTTAATATTGGTACAAGGAGGGGGGGAGTAAATAAGATTCTACAGCTGTCGAGAAAGGATCAGTGTGGTGCTACCACTAGTATAGGAGCCTCTCGACGACTAGCCTGCTTGCCGCGGATGCTGATTGCCATGCCCCCAGCAAGGTACGACATCTTCCCGATGAAGCATATCAGCGGTTTCAATGCCCTATAATGATAGAGTAATGCTGTGATATTCTAGTTAATATTGGTACAAGGAAGGGGGGAGTAAATAAGATTCTACAGCTGTCGAGAAAGGATCAGTGTGGTGCTACCACTAGTATAGGAGCCTCTCGACGACTAGCCTGCTTGCCGCGGATGCTGATCGCCATGCCCCCAGCAAGGTACGACATCTTCCCGATGAAGCATATCAGCGGTTTCAATGCCCTATAATGATAGAGTAATGCTGTGATATTCTAGTTAATATTGGTACAAGGAGGGGGGGAATAAATAAGATTCTACAGCTGTCGAGAAAGGATCAGTGTGGTGCTACCACTAGTATAGGAGCCTCTCGACGACTAGCCTGCTTGCCGCGGATGCTGATCGCCATGCCCCCAGCAAGGTACGACATCTTCCCGATGAAGCATATCAGCGGTTTCAATGCCCTATAATGATAGAGTAATGCTGTGATATTCTAGTTAATATTGGTACAAGGAGGGGGGGAATAAATAAGATTCTACAGCTGTCGAGAAAGGATCAGTGTGGTGCTACCACTAGTATAGGAGCCTCTCGACGACTAGCATGCTTGCCGCGGATGCTGATCGCCATGCCACCAGCAAGGTACGACATCTTCCCGATGAAACATATCAGCGGTTTCAATGCCCTATAATAAAAGTGATGCTGTGAAATTCTGCTAGTTAATATTGGTACGAGGAGGAGGGAGTAAATAAGATTCTACAGCTGTCAAGAAAGGATGAGTGTGGTGCTACCACTAGTATGGGAGCCTCTCGACGACTGGCCTGCTTGCCGCGGATGCTGATCGCCATGCCCCCAGCAAGGTACGACATCTTCCCGATGAAGCATATCAGCGGTTTCAATGCCCTATAACGAGAGTGATGCTGTGAACATCTGCTAGTTATTTTTTAATATTGGTAAGGATGAGGAAGTAAATATGATTCATTTCGATGTTGAATTGGAGTTTATATGGGAATTAAAGTACTTATAGGGATGACGTTTTCTTCTAAAATAAAAATAACCATTTTAAAGATGAATAATCGTTGTCATGTCCTAAATACTATTATAGTATTTCCAGACAATTGCACATATTCGCATTGTATGAAACGATTGCACACGGAAAATATAAAATTATAAACCTTGATTCGTTAAAGATAATTAAATTTATATGTATATATTTTAATAATGTATTAAGATTTTCGTTTTAATTAGACCCTGATTGACCCAAATTTTTAATCACAACTGTACCTAGAGTAATGCTTCTGCCCCCAAGGTATCCCAATTTTAACGCCTTTTTCTTTAATTACTTTTAATCCTCTTTACAATACGTGTTGCTTAGGCTAACCGTTATGCACTACTGACTCTAATTTTATAAATGTAAAAAGCGTTGGAGAAACAATGTGGACACATACTGTATATACAAAAAACTTTGATCAGCGAATTGCATATGTGTGTCCCTACATTATTCCCCCCTTTTTCTAATGTGATTAATAATTTGGCTGTATAAAATTAATCTTATATATAAAAATGAATCGCAAAATGTGTTGGTAAGCGCATAACTCGAGAACGGTTGAACCGATTTCGATAATTCTTTTTTTATTATATTCCTTGAAGTACGAGAATGGTTCTTATGTAGAGAAAACGTAAACATGTACCACGGGCGAAGCCGGGGCGGACCGCTAGTAATTTATAAAATATATTTAGTCATTTCTAAAATGTCATGTCAAAATATTAGTTAAGAATATAAATTGACAAAAAATAAAACAAACTTCAAGAAATAGTGAGATTTAAATACATATATATCTCCTGTAAACTCCGATGAACGTGGGTAAACTTTTGATAAAAAGAAACTTGTGTAAAGATTTTTCTTTGAACATCTTTGTGCTGAAATTCGTTTGAGAAATGCACTTTATTTTTTGAGCTGCAATTTAAAATTTCGTTTAGATGCTAGAGGCTGTTTAATATTGGTTTAGCTCGAACTTTTCGCGAGATTAATTTTCAAAAAGGTACTTTGAAAGTTATACATATTTTGCTTCTAAACAATGAGATTTTTGTTTGATGATTTCTAACAGAAGAAGTTTGTAATTACACAAATTACCTTGTTGCCTAACGATAACCTTTTAAAAATATTTATTTAAAAGTTAAAACGTCATGTTTTCACAAAAAGTGACTTAAAATTAATCCCACATTTGAACCAAGATTAAAAAGGGCCTGCTTAATAAAAAAACAATTAATTAATTATAATACACTTTATCGCTTTTAAAGGTTCATAATTATAATTATAAATAATTCCAGTCATTGTTTCATTAACGATTATTCTCATGGAATGTCGTGTGATAACACAATATAACTGTTTGAGTTTCCACACGAAATATTTACGCCATTTTGTTTGTAATTCATATAAATATACCTCTATAATATCTAGAAAAATGGTGTAGGTATCATAAGATTTTAAGTATGTATACTTTTAAATTTTTACCACAAATAAAAAAAAATGTAATGCAGACTTTTTCTTTTCTCATTAGAGCTAGCGCGCAAGAGCAACTTTTGTCTCCACAACTATTTTAATTGTCTCTCACATCATCGCTACGAGCGACGCAATTCCCCATAGAGTTGATGGGAGAGACTAAATAGTTGCGGAGACAAAAGTTGCTCTTGCGCGCTAGCTCTAATGAGAAAAGCAAAAAGTCTGCATTACATTTTTTTTTCTTTGTATTAAAAATTTAAAAGTATACATACTAAACCTCTGTACTCTATGTTCAATCGATAACTTCTAAACAAGGAGATGTTCGTATCATAGCGTGATGTATTTTAATTAGAACACCAATTCATTCGACACAATATGTGCGAAATTTTCTAAAACTCCTCTCTAATATTTTAATTCAACACGATACAATTGGAATCTTATCTTAATCTTAATACTATTATAAAGGCGAAAGTTTGTATGGATGTCTGGATGTATGGATGTATGGATGTATGGATGTTTGTTACTCTTTCACGTAAAAACTACTGAACCGATTACAATGAAATTTAGCACACATATAGAGGGTAACTTGGATTAACACATAGGATAGGTTTTATCCCGGAAATCCCACGGGAACGGGAACTATGCGGGTTTTCTTTTGAAAACGCGGGCGAAGCCGCGGGCGGAAATCTAGTATAGAATATTTATAGCTTTAAATTATTAACTGATAGAGAAATGAAAGAAATAATATCTGAATCTAAATTAATTCCTATAATTTCACTATTTACTGTATGATTTGTTAAAAAATCATTTAGTAAATTGAAATTTACTTTCAATTTTTGATACTTTCTTATAGCGCTATTAAGATTAATCTGAGATTAATTTTAATGTTGGTAAATTAATTAATAATTATATACAAATCGTTTATATTTGATTACCACGTAGAACTGTTTAAAATAACTGAAATACCTCAGAATTATATATTTTCTCTAGAATATAGAGCCATTTGTATTGATGTTTCTTCAAATACTTACCAAATGTAACAAATCCCTGCAGTAACCATCCATCTTTCCCTTAATTAAAAAAGCAAAAAAATCAACACAACCTACGAACCAACACTTGCATTATAACTTCAAAACAAATAAGCTATCTACAACTCGGAAAACATGCAAAAAGACAAAACAAATGACAACACGAAACTACAAAAGCTGGTAATAAGCTTGAAATTTTGGTAAACGATATTTTTATTAAACAAATTTTTAGATGTGAAATCCAAAACTAATTATTTATTAAAATACAAATTTTGCATTTAAATTAAAATTAATTATTCTCCATTATTTTGTTATTCAATTAGGTACCTACCAAAGAACACCTGACACTGATATTTAACTAATTAATCTCATAATTAACTGTTTAATTAAACAAAAAAACAATCGATCTAACACGCAATGTCTAACACTATAACGAAGGTCACGATTTACCAACATAGAAACAACCCATTGTCGCTTTCATAATTTATTTTATAGCGTGTCATTCTTACTATTCTTAAAGCAGTATTATAATATATTATAATATCAGTGTGGAAAAATGACAGCGCTATATAGGTCCTGTAGATCATTTTCCCATACTGGAAATAATCTATACCAATATTATAAAGAGGAAAGGTTTGTATGTATGTATGGTTTTCACGCATAAACTACTGGACCGATTTTGATGAAATTTGCTACAGATAATCTTTAGACCCTGAGAAAGAACATAGGCTACCTTTTATTGCGAAATATGTACCACGGGCGAAGCCGGGGCGGACCGCTAGTACTGATATAAGACAGCATGGTAAGCTCAAACCGTTTCATTCGACGTATAAAAAACAGACAGACAGAGTGAATTTCGCATTTATAATATGAATACTAGAGATAGTAAATAATAATACCACGCGAGCGAAACCGCGGTCTCCAACTAGTTTACATCATACATTATGAGTGTTGGGGAACGCTTGAGAAAGCTACGAGTTACGACCGCCATCGATCATTTTCCCTATCTGCAATGTGTGTGACACAGTAAGTGCATCTAAAATTCTAATGCATCTAGCGAATGTGCTATTCATCATTTAATAAATAGCATTCATCATTCACTTAATATAATGTTCCGCAGAAAGTAAAGCTTTATATGTATATAGAGCACAACAGTGTAGGTTATAAGGGTAAGTGTATGTATCATAACTTTCTGTCTAACTTTTGTTCATTTCATTAACATAAACCATACAAGTTACAACGAATGCCCTGCTAATATGCCAAAGTGTCTCAATGTTTGTCTGTTATGCTTTTACTCTTAAACCATAACTTACTAAGCCGATCTTAAAAAAATTAGAACAGAAATAGTCGAGAGATTGACCTTTATTAAGACTCTCAAAAGTACATACGTAAACCTTATTTTAATTGGTGCTATTATTATACAACTATTCTACAACACACATTCATTCTAACTTCTTAGTAAAATAAAAACATTACCAAAATTTCAAGCTTATCTACGCAAAAACAACAAAAGTATTGGAATAGCGAACACTAACATCCACAGAGTCGACATAACTTGGCATACGATCTTTGTGACAGTCAATTTTATGTTCCTCTGATCATAGTCAGTAAATATTTTATATCTTATACAATGTAGAAACTAATATAATATACGATATTATAATATCTATGACTTTTGTTATGTATTGTTGTGTTTTACATATAAAATTGTTATTGTGTATCATCTTTCTTATAGAATAATCTCAATTAGATTTGTATTTTATACCGAGGTTATAATAGAAAGTGTCATACGTAAACATTATTAAATTATATGCTTGTTAATTATTTAATATATTCATAACATTAGCATAATTTTGTAAAAGCCTATGAATGTTTTTGATTGAAAGTTGTTGCGAGTTGAAAAAAACTGCATTTTGATGTGTATTCTATAATTTTTTTCTGTATGTATTGCTTTTTTGATGTGGTATGAATAAAAGATAATAATGCTTGTAGTGCTGCATATTTTTAATGGGGTATATGTTTGTTTTCTGTACATATTTTGTTTTCCACAGTTTATCGAGATTAGCTCCTATAGGTATCATAACGGGCCATTTTCTTCTGTACCGTGATCGGACCTTAATGTATCATTCGTTTTAAGTTTCAACCACTGTACCTTTGGTCAAAATAATAGTCTTTAACCTTTTCACCCTTACACAGTGAATGACACTGTGACATAGTAAATATCATAGTAGTGTTTGAGATTGTATGATGTATCTGTTATACTGTATACACTAACTGTTATAGAGTACCGTTATTATGAATTCCGCAAATACATCTTAAGTGTGACACTCAGTTTTTATATAGACTTTGTATTAAGTGTCGAACTTTTTGTTACAAGAAAAATACGGACTTTTTGCTTTGAAATATCGTTTACAGATTGAAATGTTGGTAATAGACTGTTTATTCTTTACTTTGTTTGTTTATACGGTTAACTATAAAACTACAAAAATACCGGCGGTAGAGTTATAACAATCTGCTCTAGTATTAAAAAAATGATATTGAAGAATTTAATTTAATAAATTTGTAGCTAGCATGATAAAAACCAAACACGGAACTTTTACTTCTTCATGTACAAAGTGATAATTGACTTTATAATGATGTGAAGTGATTCAAACATTTACGCAAGTGGAGCATTTCGCAGTTTTATTGTGTTTACAGCTTTTTTGTGTTTCATTTTATATTGAAAGTTATTATTTTTCATATTTTTATAATAATATGGTATTTATCTTAATTTTAATGTCTTTGAAGTCAAAATAGTCTCTTTTATTATAAACATCAAGTACCCACCTACACATTATAAAATGTCAAGGTTTAAAATGCGAAATAACAGTATCATTATTTTTTGTATTCTATCGCAATTCAATGTATTTATAATTTGTATTTCAAAATAAAACATAATGAGTATATCTTGTGAAACTAGTAAATTATGCAGACCGCATATAAGTGCATCACATCAGAAATTAATTCAAATATGACATTGCATTTATTACTACATACATTGCGGTTTCAGATAACCGTGCTGTTGAAACATCCTGTATAACACATGTGTTATACCTACCGCAACAATTTGAAGCGATAGTACCGCAGACCACATGCATATGACAAGCGCATCAAATTGTATGAAACATTTGTATGCCAGTATGTCACAATAGTTATGCCCTTTTCACAATGGGTAGCGTTGGGCGAGTAGAGACAATCACGATAATGTAGAGGATCTTACTATGATCAGCCGTCATTGTGGAAGTTTATTCGTAATCGCCGAAACAACAGAAAATATCGACGATCATTTGTTGGGCCAACGCGTTCGATTGTGAAAAGGGCCCTTTAGATACATTTGTTTGATCTATGGTACGTCACATTTGACATTAACGATGTTGCCATTATCTCTAGAAATTCAAAAAATCGAATGCCAAGCGTGTCTAAACTCGGAACATACGTCCAATGAACGGCAGTCGCGCGGTGTCCGCCTTGGCGACAACACTGGGCGCGCCAAGGCAGACTATGGCGATGGCGTCAAAGAAACTCGAATGCGGCGCTATCACTATCACGGGGGCTTCACGTCCTTTGGCCTTATGCTCCTGACCCACCACCTTGACGCGGTGGAAGCCAGCCGCGACCACCACCAACCTCATTAGAGATAGAATGTAGAAACGCAGTTTGCTATAACAATAAAATGCACATTAGAACGAAATTAGCTCTAAATAATAAAAGATACATTAAAAAATGTAACGCAGTTAGTTTTAAGTGCGATGATATTTATTACAACGGTTAAATCTAGATAAAAGATTAGCAAATCGGTTTAATCATAGACAATGAAGAGAGATAACATCAGACATGAGCATAGAGTTTAAAAATGAATTTTTAATCCAAAAGAGAGACTAGAGACACACCATTTTTTTAAACTTTATATAGTTTTTAATGTTTACACAATAAATATGTTTCATACCATAGTTATATTGTATTACTATCTACTTATTATGAGATAAATAACGAAGCGAAAGTTAAATTACTGTTAAAACTTCTTAACTTGAAAGGTCAACTATATTACATGACTTCTGCCGTTTCGAATGACTATACATTATCAGCGTCCATTCTTAAATAATAATAATACGTCTTCTTATTGTTATTTCTCAATAAGAGTATATTTAACTATACTAATATTATAAAGAGGTAACGTTAGTGATACGTTATCTCTGGATCTACTGAACTGATTTCGAAGAATCATTTTACCAATAATAAGCTACTTAATTATTTACCACGATTACATAAGCTTTTTTATACCGGATCAATATGGTATAATTTTTATTGTCTTTGTCTACGTTCTATTAAGCTTTAACTATTACAAAAGTAACACTTTCTATAAATACAGTAAACAAGATTTATACCATCGTTCGGCAACGATCTCGAAAGCTATTAATTATCATTTTATTAATTTAAACCGCTTTATATCGCAATTTGTTCGCAATTGCTAAGGTTGTTGAAACTATAAATTACATGTTAACAGTTATGTTGTTACTTGTAAACTATTAAATGATTGAATGTAATCCATACTTATGAGTTATGACATTTCAACGAACGAACATCAAGTATAAAACATTTTAGTTCGATTTGTTATGTTTTTGAAGCATTGTCAATAATTAATCAATTGATTCTTAATAACCCCTCATTAATTAAGGGCCGATTTTTCAATCCTTGGTTAAAATTTATCCGTCCAATAAAGTATTACACGAACATTTTAAAATGTCACCTGTAAACTGTCAAATACGGACAATTAGAATACATTTTTGAAATGGTAGTTTAATACGTTATTCGATGAATAAGTTTTAACTTTTAACCAAGGATTGAAAAATCAGCTCTTAGTGGAAGCATTTTAAGGGTAATCAATTCACTTGCTCGTTATTACCAAAAGTGGTTACTTATCAGTTATCATCCAAAGAAAAGCATACATTTTGTGTTACAAATTAAAACTGAATAATATGTGAAAATGTCTTTATTAATAGGCGAACAGAAGCATCCAGGATTCCAGGGAGTCTATACTTCCAACTCTATTTATTAAAATGTATCCAAGAAAACAACGTGAAAGTGAAACACATTAATTCTCTTAACTAATCGTTATAACCATGCTCGTAGTAAAATCACAAAAATTGGAATGTTATACTAATAATACCAGTTAGTAGGTTAAGACAACTCGATAACGGTATCGAGGTATAGCCGAGATTCCGTGTATGATATGAAATAGCTTTCTATGGGCATTTGTTAAAGAGCAATATTTCTGACCTTGGCATTACTTTCTTTGTATATGTCGCGAACAAGCGACAAAAGAATATATTTTTTTTTGGATTTTATTTTTATTGTTGATTTTATTGTTCTATAGACCATATAGTGATCTTTTAAATAGTTTGGGAATAACTAAATATTAATGTAATGTCCTATCCTACTAAGTGCCGATTTTTCAATGCTTGGATAAAACTTATCCGTCCAATAAAGTATTAGGTACAAGATAATATTAAAATGTCACGTAAACTGTCAAATACGGGCAATTACGGCAATTAGAATACGTTTTTAAAATGGTAGTTTTATACATTATTCGACGAATAAGTTTTAACCAAGGATTGTAAAATCAGCCCTAAATGCTTTTTGCGGGGTAATCAGCTATTGTACGAATGGTGTCTAAAATCTATAGTTTCCCTTTTAAAGGCAATCTATATCAATCACCAGCCTTCAATCACACAAAAAACTCACGTCAATTCATCACGCCGCGGCCGTTTTGTCGTGAAAGGACAAATAAACAATAGACTGAATCCATGGCCATAAATCTTTTAAAACATCTCTTTCATACGATTACGTATGTACCTGACCTTTAGTTTCAACATCTTATTTACAATGGTGAAAAGCATTAAAATCATTCATCACTATATACGAAAGCTTTGGTAATAAATTGTAAGTACGAAGATATTTCGGCTTTGAAATGAACTCGCGTTGTATACAAATGTAATAAATTCACTTTCTCTCGATACTCTTGACATAATTAGTGCAATGCTTTATTAATGCTGCGGCTGATATGCATAAAGTCACACGCAGAGGTGGTCAATAAATTTATATAGGCGTCTTTTTATCAATTAAGTTCATACAATTTTTTGTGATATGTGCAAAATTTAATTTGCTTGTTTTTTTTTGGTACTTTGATAAAGGCATAGTCAACTTTTTACCACGAAAACAGTATTTGAAGATTTGGTAGAAAATATGGGGAATTACCACCGTAGTCGAAATAAAGGCAACATAATATATGCATATAATTTCGGAGCGTTAATCGCCTTAAACCAAATCTTGATTTACGAAATAATATGTTAATTCATTAGGCGCCGATCAATCGTTATTCATAATATTATGATCTATTACACTTTAAACGTCAAATCAAACTGATTAGATAAAAATGACTAGTCACTTGATAGAAAGGCTAGATTAGTTATCTATTATGTTAACTAATTATAAATTAATGTTAGAACATGTACTAGCGCCAGTAGTTTTAAAATGTGACGTCATAAGATCTCAATTTACTTATTGTATTTAAGATTAATTCGAAGTAAAACCTTCAAAACTATTTTTCGAAATTACCTTGATGTTGAGTTTGATTTTGCTCGTAATAAGTTTTGAAATTGAAGACGATGATGAAAAGCGTTCATTATCTATTGAATTACATTATTCAGTGCGAGATTTTTTAATTATATAAGGATTGCAAACAAAGATAATTTGATTTGATTTGCTATACTTAGATATTATTGTCGCTGTTTCACAAAAACTCATTATATTTATAGAGAATACTAGCGGTCCGCCCCGGCTTCGCCCGTGGTACATATGAAAAATAGATGTTGGCCGATTCTCTTCGACTTACCCGATATGCACAGAAAATTTCATGAGAATCGGTCCACCCGTTTCGGAGGAGTATGCAGACTAACATTGTGACACGAGAATTTTATATATAAGATTGTAATAATACATATAATGTATATTGTGTACCTTACTAAGATATAAAATTAGTCTTAATTTTATCGAAGTAATCATGGATGTGGAGAAATTTTAATTTTATCCTAACTACAAACTGTATTAACTTAACAGGAATCTTAAAAATAATTATTACAATCCTTATCCTATTCAGCAAGTTGATAACTTTACCATAAAATTCAGCCGATAAACTTAGTAACCAATGCCTCATTTTGCTAATCACACACTCATACATACTGGTCGCGCCAATATAAAAAATATACGTAAATATATTCTCGATATGAAAGTGGACTGTATTTTGATCTACGTGGTGTTAGCAAAGAGGGATAGACAGGATACACACGGCACGTACCTCGTCGGAGGGAGTAGCGTCCAGAACACACGCGCCGCCACGCGGTCAGGGTCCTCCAGCTCGCGGCGGGCAAGAACGGCGTCCAGTCCCACACTCCACACAAACACACACGCGGCGGTGAGCGCGACCAAGGGCCGGGGCACGGGATACCCCGGTGGTGTTACAAGGGCACAATGCCTGATGATCTAGAGAGCCTCGTGGAAGCTCTCCGGCGGTGGCCGAGTCCCGAACCTCGCGAAGGAACGGAGCGAACTCAACTGCCTGCAGCGACACGAACGTCGCGTTCACGTCTTATTGGACGTGTCACGTGGTTAGTGACCACGCGATGATTGGTTGTGCTCGTATGTAGGGAAGGATGAAGGAACACACCACAAACAATAAACGTTTAATTTCTACATTTACTATTTTAATTATATTGGCGTTACCATATCCACCCGCCCTAAATGGGTCACCATTTAAAACCAATCATAAGATACAGCGAAAAACTATGACTCTAGGATCGCATAATGCGCGCGGGTTGATAAAGGTCCTAAGAGCCACGGCGGTAATATAAATAACAAGTTCTATGGCTCTAGGAGCGCAAAATGCGAGCGGGATAATAAAAAATCCTAAAAGTCACGGCGGAAATATAACTAACTAATTCTATGACTCTAGGATCGCGTAATGCGAGCGGTGTATAAAATTCCTAAAGTCACGGCGGTATTACAACTAACAAATTCTATGACTCTAGGATCGCGTAAAGCGAGCGGGGTATAAAAAATTCCTAAAGTCACGGCGGTATTATAATTAAGAAATTATAAACGAAAGCGGTGCAAAACTTAAAATTAAACTTAACTAACTGCGGTAATATACTAATGCGATATAACTATTGTCTTGGAAGCGGACATAAACGAACGACCGGGCGAAGGTAAGTTCCCTTGGCGGTTCTAACTGTACAAACGCGCGCGACGTCGTCCTTTGAAGGATGTACTTTCTCTACGACGGCTAAAGGCCAGGTTAGGGGCGGTGCATTATCATTTATTACAACCACGACCGTTCCAGGAGTAATAGGTGTGGAAGGCGTATTCCATTTCTGCCTAACCTGCAAACCGTGTAAGTATTCCAATCTCCAACGTTTCCAAAACGACTGGACTAACTTGTCCAGTAGCGAATGCCTATCAAGCAAACTGATGTGATCAGGTTTGACTTGAGGCGCGGGTAAAGCTATTAAAAGCGCGGTAATTAAAATAACAAGAAACAAATATGTTATAATATTCATATATTTAATATGATAATAATCAATGATCATGATAATTATGTGATCATTGTGCGGTGATATCACTGGATGCTTATGTGCATATTCCAGGGCGGAATCGCTTAGACGTCCGATGAGGATAAGTCTGTTGCGAATAAAAGGCTTCAAGCGGTTGAAAGCCTGCGAATAAAATTTATAATAGGAGTATATTATAATACTCCTCTGCAAAATATTCATTTTGCAGGGCGGGAATAATTTTATTCTCAGCGAAATTAGGTTCCTCTACGGTCATCATAACACCGCGGCGGGGTAATAATATAAGGAACCTATAAATATAAAATACACGACGCGCCGAGACGCGAAGGGCGGTATCGTATAAAGCGCAATGCTTTATAGGCGGGCACACAGTGTGCGCTAATAATTTTCGTTCGGGAATGTCTGCAATAGACTCACCATCGAGACTCCTAAGAGGCCAATCAGATGGGTCCGAACGAGCCCACTGGAGTTCGTGGAACCACAGAGGGTGCGGTACGAGATTTTGTGGCATAATGCCACGCGAAAGAACATCAGCGGGATTTTCAATACCAGAAACATGGTAGAAATTATTTGATGGGATGTTATACACGACTGTGGGAGCAGCGAAGCCCATCATGTCCCACAGACGGGCGGTAATTGACAAAATGGAGTGCTTATTGCACATCACATCGGCGGGAGCGGTAATTTTAAAATAAAAACAATCAACAACGGTAGACCAATGCAGACCAAGTAATTTATGTTGCACGGTCTTATCAAACTCCACCGCGGAGGGTAAAAGTTTGTGCGAAGCGGGAAGATTATCTAACACATTTTTACTATTACTATTCCATTTAATAAGATCCCACTGAGCTCCCTCAAACAAATCGATGAGCTGCTGCGACGCGGAAACTGCTTCACATTCCGTGGGAATAGAGGAGGCGATATCATCCATATACAACGAGGAAGACGCAATGCCACTCGCTAGCGGATATTTCGCGCCGTCATCTTCTACGAGCTGTCTTACCGTGCGCAGTGCATGATAAGGACTAGACTTGATGCCGAAGCAAACTCGATTAAATTGATAAAGAAGCAGCGGATCCTGCGGGCTGAAACGATAAAAAAAACATTGAAAACGACGATCAAACTCACGCACGAATATCTGCAGAAACTGTTGGCGGCAATCGGCGGTCATGGCAATCGCGTGGAGACGAAAACCTAAAATTATTGTAAACAAATTGCCTTGTAAATTCGGCCCAACATGCAGAAGGTCATTCAACGAACGCTGGCTTCCAGAAGTTGGCATGCTAGCATCTAAAACCATGCGCAGCTTAGTCGACGATTTATCCTCGCGCAGAACAGCGTGATGCGGTATAATATAAATAGGTGTAGGGTCACGCGGATCATACGGAGGCGCGGGTGAAATATAATTTTTCGTTAGATAATCTTTTATGACGTCATCATATGCCAACCTTAATTTAGGTGAAGCTTGAAGCTTTCTTTCGAGGCACATGAAACGTTTTGCGGGCAATATTAAATGAGTCACCGAGAGTGTAGAAATCATCCTTAAATGGAAGCGAAACAATATATCTACCACTCACGGGGTCGCGGGTTGTAGTTAATTTATAATATTCTTCACATTCAACATCATCGGGATGTTGAACGGGCGGTGCGGTAGGAAGCTCCTCGAGCTCCCAGAAACGCCTGACTAATGAGTCAATAGCGGCGGTCTCTTGAACGTGACAACACGTCAAGGGCGGTTTATGTATGTTAGGTATGGTGGGTACTGAACCCATTATTACATAGCCTAACACCGTGCGCAATGCAGCGGGCGCCGACGAGTCACGAGATGCATGAACTACGTCGGGGAGAAGCAGATGAGGGAACAGAGAAGCACCGATTAATAAATCGATTTTATTTGGCGTACCAAAACTCTCATCTGCGAGCGGTAAATGCGAAATATGCGATAAGACAGAAGTGTCTATAACAGCGGTAGGTAGTAAATCCGTAACATGATCAACAACTAGCGGTGAAATATTAAAAGATATGTTGTTGTCAAGACGTGAATAAAATTTTATATTTATAGAATTACTATTTATAATTTTTTCTGAACCACCGAACCCCTTAATAATAGTACGTTCGGTTTTCTGCGGTTTAATACCTAAACGTTCACAACATTCATTCGTAATGAAGTGACTTTGCGAAGCGGAATCTAAAAGCGCGCGAATAACAAGCCGTTCGCCTTTACAATTATAAGATACGACTTCAGCGGTTGATAATAAAATAGTACATTGTTTATTCGCGGGCGCGTTGCATTGAAATGCGTTATCAGTATCAGCTGTATAGCTAGCGGTACATAGCGCAATGTCGGAGCGGACGCACTCGCCCGACGCGGACGGCGCAGGCAACGGCGGTGTGCTGCGCGGCGGGGGGTGAGACGCAGGCGCGGGAATGGAAGATTCGCGTTTTAAATGTAACATCGTATGATGTTTTAATTTACAAATGCGGCAATTAGAATTAGACGAACAACTAGAAACTCGATGTTTTATACTGAGACAATTTATACACGCGTTTCTATCCTTTACGTATTTCAAACGTTCCTGCGGACTCATTTTGTGAAAACTTGAACATTTAAATAAATGTTGATGCGTTATATTTGTACAAAGACAACTATATGCGGAATCAGCGGTTGTTACGTAAGACTGATACGTCTTAGGCGGTGCGGAAGAAGTATTATTTAAACTGCGGTTATAATTATTATTTCGAGGCGGTTTATTTATTCCCGAATTTGTGGAAGGATGAATGCGTTCTAATACCTTCGCACGAGTTTGAATAAATTGAACTAAGTTATCAAAAGTAGGCATTTCACTACCAAACTTAGTCTCGAAAGCGCGAACAGTATCTGAATCTAACTTCTTCAACGCGATATGAACAATCATTAAATCTGTAATATTATCTAACTTTATATTTTGTAAGGCGCGCACTGCGCTAACAAAGTTATCTGTAAATAAATCAAAGTTTGTTGCGGACGGAGAATGCAAAGGTTTAAAATCAAACATTTGATTTAAATACGCGGAAACCAACATACGTTTATCATCATATTTATTTTTTAAAGTTTGTAATATTAAATTATAATTTTCAGCGGAGGGGGTTATACCAGCTATAACAGTTGTGGCCTTCCCCGTTAATTTACCTAGTAAATAATATAAACGCTCGGCATCTGTAAGGCCGGGATTGTTATGAACAACTGATTCAAAATTCGAAAGAAACAGCGGAAATGAGCGAATATCACCCGAAAATGGTACCAATTCGATAGGCGGTAATTTAGGCCTATTTTTATGCAAATTATTAATATCTCCGTGTGACGGACTTGGTTGCGAATATTGCGATTTAATTCTTTTAATCCTGCTATATAAAGACTCGAATGCAACGAGGCTTTTATAATCAGGTTTCGCGGTAGGTGTTAATAATAATAAGCGAGTATTGTATTCGTCTAAACACTGTTTATAATCATCGCGTAATGATTCTACCTGCGCGGACTCGTCAAGGAAACTTTCCATAAGCGCAGCGTTGTTTTGAATGTTCAAAGACAAATCATAAATTCTTTGCACCATTTCGAATATAATTTCGCGTTTAGCTAATAACATGGATAACTGCGAATCATTTATATCTTCCGAATCATTAACATCCGAAGCGTCACTATCAGGTAACTTAGTCATTTTCTTAGGCGGCATTTTTAATAACAAAAGTATATATTCAAACAGAGAATGTTACAATACAAGTTACAATAACAAGTAATACGACTAAATAAAGTAGGTCAGCGACGCAAGCGTAATATGAACCGAGTATGAATTTTCAATATGGTCGGATTATAACAGCGGATCGCGGAATGACCTAGATAACGTTATAAATTTCGAGTGCGGGTAGCGGGTAAATAAATATGATGAAATATGTTCGATTTATAATGATTTTAGCGTTATAACTGCGGATAAACGATATGAATATAGTTTTAATTAACTATTTTAATAATAATATACGCGTAACTTAATGTTACGGGCGGAATAAAATATATTTTAAGCAAAAAATAATAGATGACGCAATGTCGATCTATGCGGTATATTATAGTTATTTCACAATGAATGTACTATTAAATCGCTTATTAGGGCCTACAATGAGTATCCTAATAAGGGCGGGTTTAAAATATATTTTATATGAATAGTAGAAGACGCATTGTCGTTCTATTATATGCGGTATATTAAATAGTATTTCGCATTGAAGATACTACTAATCGCTTATTAGGTCCTACACAATGAGTATCCTAATAAGGGCGGTGGAATCATCAGGTATTATCCGGCTCGAAGTGACCACTCAATGGTCGCGCCAATATAAAAATATACGTAAATATATTCTCGATATGAAAGTGGACTGTATTTAGATCTACGTGGTGTTAGCAAAGAGGGATAGACAGGATACACACGGCACGTACCTCGTCGGAGGGAGTAGCGTCCAGAACACACGCGCCGCCACGCGGTCAGGGTCCTCCAGCTCGCGGCGGGCAAGAACGGCGTCCAGTCCCACACTCCACACAAACACACACGCGGCGGTTAGCGCGACCAAGGGCCGGGGCACGGGATACCCCGGTGGTGTTACAAGGGCACAATGCCTGATGATCTAGAGAGCCTCGTGGAAGCTCTCCGGCGGTGGCCGAGTCCCGAACCTCGCGAAGGAACGGAGCGAACTCGACTGCCTGCAGCGACACGAACGTCGCGTTCACGTCTTATTGGACGTGTCACGTGGTTAGTGACCACGCGATGATTGGTTGTGCTCGTATGTAGGGAAGGATGAAGGAACACACCACAAACAATAAACGTTTAATTTCTACATTTACTATTTTAATTATATTGGCGTTACCACATACAAACATAAAGTCTATAAGATTTAAAATTTTACCAACACTGAATCGAACCGGCTCTATTGCACCAGGTGACCAGTGTGGTTCAATAACCGCTGCAACATATATCCGCATTATTCATCATCAATTATTTATCTAAAACTAGCTGACACGACAGACTCTGTCCTGTCTTCCCGCGAACTGTTAAAAACGTGAAGATTATAAAGGCGTTAAGTTATTTTCTATGAGGAAAATTCTTAACTTTTTCCTCAGAATATGATCCTTCTCCTGACGCAAGCGAACACAAAAACAATTATCGAAATCGTGACCAAGGGAAATAGAGATTCTTTTTTATATATAGACTAAAATATCAATCACTTAAAACGAAATCCAATTTCAACAACTTCAAGGCAATCGTTTTTCGTTCTGAAATAAAAAACCTGCACCAGAAAAAGGTCTTACACAAGGTTGGAGCATAATGAAGTTTCTAGATAGTTACAGATCTCGGCTTGTTATTCCAACATCCATTTTGTATTCCAGCTCTTCCACGATTCGTGGAAACTACGAGCTAGCAGAGGCGTAGCAAGGAGGGCACGGGCCCGGATGATATACGAAAAGGTAGAAAGCACTAATATTTAATTTGGAAGATGTTAAAAAAATAATTATCTACCGGGGTCATTCTGAAGTATATTATGAGGAATGAATAACGCATATATCATTCGTCGTCTTCGTTAACCATAGGACGTCCACTGCTGGACAAAGCCTCCCAGAACGGCCGATCAACAGCGGCCTGCATCAGCTCACGCACTGCTAATTATAACATGAAGTAAATCTATATACTAATACTAGCGGTCCGCCCCGGCTTCGCCCGTGGTACATGTTTAAACTATCCTATGTCTCAAGTTGGATCGAACTGCACATGGTGTGCGAATTTTATTATAATCGGTTAAGTGGTTTAGGAGTCCATTAAGGACAAACATTGTGATACGAGATTTATATATATTAAGAAGATTATAAAGTTGAAGAGTTTGTTTGTTTGAACGCGCTAATCTCAGGAACTAATGGTCCGATTTGAAAAATTATTTCGGTGTTAGATAGCCCATTTATCGAGGAAGGCAATAGGCTATATATCATCACGCTAAGACCAACAAGAGCGGAGCCAAGCGGGTGAAACCGCGAAGCACAGCTAGTGCATAATATTCAGTTTAAAAGAACCAAGTGTGGCATATTTCCAGTGAGCCCTAGGCAGCCCCGGGCCGCAATAGACTCCGCTACGTCACTACGAGCTAGTTCTCTGTGCAATATCGTTATTGATTTTCTGTCCAACTAGCTTTTACACGTGAACTCGCCTGCACGTTTCTCGCTAAGTGGATTCGGATTACAGTTCGCAATTAAAGCCTTTACGAGGGATTTAATAGGATTGTTATTTGTTTGCTTTGATCAATAAACAATAGGATAGAGTGTTTTATTAGGGCTGTGATTGATAGGATATATTGGTATATTGTAGAAATAAAGCGTTGTATATTGAAGCACACAAGATATATCGGTGGTAAATGTTAAAAATACTTATGTAATGACGATTCGAAAGTGCTACTAAATAGTAGTCTAATTGAATAAATGAATGTTTGAGTTTGAGTTTGAGTTTGAGTATATAAAATTTTATTTTGGATAAAATAAGATGATTATGGACTAGATAGATGTTTAGATACTAATGATGACGATGAAACCGTTAGGTTAGTTCTAATATCTAATATCTAATATATATTATAAAGGCGAAAGTTTGTAAGGATGTATGGATGTATGGATGGGATGTATGGATGTTTGTTACTCTTTCACGTAAAAACTACTGAACCGATTACAATGAAATTTAGCACACATATAGAGGGTAACTTGGATTAACACATAGGATAGTTTTTATCCCGGAAATCCCACGGGAACGGGAACTATGCGGGTTTTCCTTTGCAGACGCGGGCGAAGCCGCGGGCGGAAATCTAGTAGTAACTATAAATACATCAACAATCTCAGAGGTATGAAAATTTCCTTCAAACTTAAATCTTCACGAAATGTTTATTGAGTAAGACTTACATTAAAAATACATTTGATATTACAAGTGCAATGATAAATAAACGACCCAAACGTCTCAATGATAAAGCAGAGAGTGTCTCTCCTTTAAAAAGACCTTGAATTCAATTTATCAAAAAGTAAGCGACCTTGCAATATGCTAAGCAATCATCGAATGCAATATCTATACATATAATAAAATCGTAGGAAAGTCAAAACTGTACATTGAATATTTTTTTAAAAGTATACATAATCCATGATCTATAATCGATATAGAAGCCAAAAACATAGTTTTTAGAATTTTTGTCTGTTTGTCTGTTTGTCTGTTTGTCTGTTTGTCTGTTTGTCTGTATGTTTGTCCAGGCTAATCTCGAAAAGTACTGCATAGATTGACTTCAAATTTTGCATGAATATTACTAACAGGTCGAGTGAGGCTTTTTTAAACATATTATCATGCTATCACCTCCGGGGGAGGAGCTGTGAACCTTTTTTTTTCTTACGTATTCCGTGTATTACGACAGCGTACAATCTAAAGACTCATGTTTAAATGTTGGTTTCGGGTAAGCCATGCTATTATCTAGCTTTACACAATAAAAACTATGTCATTTACGTAATTTGGGCAGAGAATCAGTTTAATGAATTTATTAGTATACAAATTTGAAACAGCGCCATCTATGAGATTTCGTAAAAATCAAATCAATTTACATGATAACACTACTGGACACAATGTTAAAAATTAATAATTTAAATATAATTATGTTATTTATTTATTTAACTCTTTAACCCATATCTTCCCTTCCCTATAAGGTGCGCTTATAATTCGTGAACTGTGAATATACTACATTTTTAAAAGTGAGGGTAGATGTTTATTATTTTAAGTCAAACTAGACACCATTACAGTTAATCTAATATTGATTGTGTTCATTGGTTACATTTTTAAAAATCTTCGTGTTTTAAAAATTCGATAACGAGGCGGGACTCGAACCAGCATTCTTTAGTGGTCGAATTTTTTCTATTCTTTATAAATTTATTGTTTATGAATTTATATTTATAAACAATAATACAAAAAGGTTAGTTCGTTGATAATTATTATTCCTTCATCATTTACATGTTGTAAGTAAAAATATACTTTGACTGTTAATACTTTTGTTCAGTATTTACCTGTATGATTATTGCTTGGTAATTAATATAATATTTTCATGTCGTATACCTAATTAAAAACATAAGTTTGATGTGAAACTAGCTGGATTTATTTTTACACACTCACAGTCTTATATTTTGTGTTAATGTTAAAATAGTATTAATAGTGTAAATCATAATATTTTTTCACAATTAAAAATATTTCCTTTTTTTTGATGGTGTTGGCATCGAATTAAACCGCGCTGTCGTTTCGTTCACAAAAAGTGAAGTTATGAGGACCGAATATGTAGCCGCCTCAACTTACGGAAACGAGAGTAACCTGCGTTGTCTGTTAGTTATTGTATAGTCGAATTTAACGTTAGATGGAAATTGGAATCTAATTATATTATGTATACTTATATACTTATATTAAATCTGTAGAGGTCAATTCTGTACATGAAATATATTTCCTAAATAACTATCACGAGGTGATTAGGGATCGACACTGACGCCAAAAATTTTTCCATCTGTCTGTCTGTATAACCGTTATAGAAACAAAAACTACTCGACGGATTTAAACGAAACTTGGTACAATTATTTTTCATATTCGTGAGCAGAGCAGTAACTCCATTTTTAAGCTTTCGTCGCGTGTGCAACCTACGGGTTAAAGCTACACAGAAATCAAGTATGAAAGAAATGTTCTCCATATTATATAAAAAATATCTCCTGACATCATAAATGTCTATCTTTTATGGTTGAGCTTAGGAGTTCAAAGCTTTCTGATTATATTTGTCTACTAGCTGTGCCCGCGACTTCGTCCGCGTGGAATAGTGACTATGGGACCTATGACCATGGGCTCAGGGTGGGGCAAGAATAATTGTTTTTATTTTCATGCTTCCACTCCCACGCCCACTCCCAGGCCCACGCCAACGCCCACGCCCACTCTTCCTACACTTCACAATTGGTACCTACCAGATCAAAGCCAGGGTAAGCGCCCCACCCAGCCCCACCGTGGCTACGCCCATGCTGAATTACTACTTAACATACAATTATTGAGTAAATACGTACTACCATAAATAATTAAAAGAATTGTTATTAAAGTTTCTTACTAAACTGAGCTAAAAAACTTACGTACCAACTTATTAAAGAAAATCAAGAAATGAAATGCCTAACCTATACCAAATAGTTACTACATAATATTGTAATTAAAAATTATGATTAGTATATAATATCGAAAATCAAAAAAGAAATGCCTAAATAATTCTACGTAAAATTTATTTTAAATTATGTCATATTATTTTTTAGGAACCAGGGGGGGAGAGGAGCAAATTCTATTTCCTTCCTTTCTTAAATGGATGTTTTTAATAATGTATGGTGTAGCCACTGATCAGCTTAATCGATACTCAATTTTTATCAAATCCAGCAACAAATCCAAATTAGATGTTTCCTGTCTCACGCACGTAACTAAAGGCTGAAGAGAGAGAGAGGGAGCACGTAACTAAACCGTTTAATCGAAGAAAAGTGTATAGAAAAAGGAATAAATAATTTCATAAACTTCCCGACGATCTTTAAAAATAAATTATTATATCATTTTTTTCATTCCCACTTTTACCCCTATGTAGGTATAATAAGTGGATGAACCGATTTTGATACAATTTATCTAAGAACCAGCGTCGGAAAATATGCTGCCTAACAAAAAAAAAGCCGCATCTAATTCGGTTTACCTGTTAGCCAGCTACGGTGCCATAAACAGACACACACACACACACACACACAGAAATACATAGCAGTCAAACACATAACACCCGTCTTTTTGCGTCGGGGGTTAAAAATATAATACGACATAATTTAAAGGACATTTTATGTGGAAAATTTACCTATTAGAAGTAACCATAATGTTAATTTGACCCCGCCCCCCCCTACTACCTCAGCTTACCCCCAAACCCTTGGGGAATTTTGATATGATCATCTGGACATGTAAAGGAATAACTGTAGCGTATAACAGATAAATTACGTTTTATCGTACACTGTACAGTGTACAATAGAATGCCTTAGCAAATGTTCGCCGTGATTACTTATAAATTGTCATAACTTTTTTATTTATGAACCGATTGACATGAATTAAACACTAAATGTTAAATGAAGATTACCACAATACATTAGTGAAAACCGCATCTAAATGGGTTAAGCCGTTTCTGAGGTTAGCGTGCACAAACATACATACAAACAGACAAAAAATTTTTTAACTACAGTTTTATGTTCAAGATCGATTTAATAATAACACCTGCTAATTTTTTTCTACATATTTTCATTGTACAGACATCGCTTTTCCACAATTTTATTATATGTATTGATGATGATGATGATTGATGATTATAACACTCTCAGTCCGTTTCAACTTAATTTTTATTCACTCGCATCAGTGCCACCTAAAAAATCTTTATATCGAAATTCGAGCAAAGCTAAGAAAATGAGAAATAAGAGTTCTCAAGGATCGTTAGAGGTAAGAGGCTTACTATTGACCGAAAACAACATGTGTTATGCCGAGAACCTGAAACCGCTTCACAACGAGAATTGCAGCTCACAGCTGACCGCGAACGGCATGTACTATCCTGTGAGACCGAAACCTTCACTGAGAGGGTATAACGTCTCACAGCTGACCGCAAATGGCATATTTTATCTCGATAATCTGAAACTTTTACTCAATATGAAGACCGTTTGACAAATGATAGGGTGCACCATAATATTATTCGATCTCTTGAAGATGAACATGAGCATAAGCAATGACTAGAGTAGGGACGCGAATATTACCATTATTTGAGACAAGTACGATTAATAAGTTTGTTTAATGAAAGATTAAGAATTGAAACTATTTGGTCTCTTGAAACGGACGAATAGCGAGAGGCCCGTCTTACTGTAGACAGATTTCGAGTCTTAATGACTTAGAGGTAAACATAGAAGATCAATCTACGAATTCGGTGGTGTGGTCCGACAAATATAAAAGTGGGTTTGCTTATAACCTCACAATTGATTACAGATCATCTTCTGTATAGGCGATATTAACGTAGTATGTTCTTTTTGTAATGCTTTAAAGAGGAGTAAGGAGTCGGCTTTCGTTTGAAGATACACCAGAACCTTTGAAATCACTACTTTTAGAGGAACATGTGCAATCTAAACAGTTCTTAGACAATATTCGCTCTTATAGTAGTGCGTTTTAAATGATCCTTTGGTGCTCAACAATTATCAGAGGATCCTTTCATGCTTACTTTTAAGATACAAGGTCAAGTTTATCATTTGATAGGATCCCTTTTGCCTGAAGGCCAACCTAAGTTTCTTCAAATATATTTTGTATTCGAATACAACGAATAGTCGAATACAAGAAATCAATATTTCTCGAATTTAAAATATTACAATTTTTCCTACGGTAGGGCGACGAATGTATTTTCGCATAGTAACGGAGGGGAACTCACGGGGGGTCGAGTGACGCGGGCCACGTACCACAAACATGCTTAGTTTGTTGTACCGAGCGCGAAAGAAAGTCATCGTGTTTTTAGTAAAATTACTATGTAAACTAACGTAATTTAATACTTAGGTACATATTATATTATAATGGTGCGCTCAAACTGTTAATCTACATTTAATTTAGATTATTATTTGAATTACTAAGTAATGTAGAATTTAAATCAAATTCACTCATGTTTTCCTCAGATTTTCGATGTCCTCCGATTTTAAGATTTTCTTATCAGAGTATTCAATTTTAATGTAGTTAATTTTTATAAGAGACAATTAAGAACATTCAAAAATAAAGTGTCACGTATTTTTTTTAAACGACGACTGACGAAAAACGACGTAATCGCGAACGAAGTCGCGGGCAACAGCTAGTTTATAAATAATCAAATAAATGTAAATAATGTACCGTATATTATAATAACGTTCATTAATTATTAATTTATACATATTTCGTTCAAAAATGTTTCTCTACCACCACACCGAGCAAAACCGCATTATTTAATATTTCGTTCAAAAATATTTCTATAAAGGTAAACACAAGCAAAACCACAGAATGAAACTAGTGAAAATTAATTAAACAGAATACCCGGAATAAAATAAACATAATATTCGCAGAACAAAACAATGAGGACGTTCCAGTAAGTTTGTAAATAAATTTTCTCTGAATTCAGAATAAATTAAAACTGGTAGTTCATCTGAAAACAAAATTATTGAAATTCCCTGAACATAGCATTTCAATATAAAAGGTATTTCGGAATAAACGCAGTCTACACGTGCCGTAAGGGTGTGACTACACCTATGTGACCTGATTCATATTTTCCTGTGCCATTGTTTCTTTTGTCACTAAAATCTACCCTAGAGCAAGAATTGATCGATTCCTTCAGTATCTATACGCAATCTCTCTCGCTCGAAAGACATTATGTTTTAAGATGACAGAAAAGGACAAATGTTCGCAGATATATCAGACTTGGTGCAACGACCTAAATTGTAGGATCCGATGTTACTACGCTATCTTAAATCTCTATGAAGATAAACAAGCATTATTGTAAGAAGTAAGACCTGACAAACACAAATTTCCCCTTGTTTAAAGAAAATATAAAACATCTATAATAGGGTTTTCCTTTTAAATTTACAATTGTGTTTGAAAACATTTAAAACATTAAACTGATCAGGCATTTGCTCTATATTTTATAATTTTCCTGTATTTCGCTGCTCCTGGCTACTCTGATCGCACCCTTAATATAAAGGTCACGTGTACCGGATAGACTGCTGAATAACGTCAATATAGTGAATTATACAGATTCGCGAGTAGGGTTGTCAACTAATAGGGTTAACATAATATGTCGTATTGCAAATAACGTGATTATACTTTGTGCGTAAATAGGCAGTGAAAAATTTTCAATTTTCCGATTATTAGATATACTTTTCATTTTATTTGCAACATGTTGTTTGAATTTGTTCATAAAATCTTATTCTAAATAAGCTATTGCAATATGAGCGACTGAGCTGACTCTACAAATAAGTACTGAATTATGAGTGCTAAAGCGTAAGGTATGAAACAATGGTAATGATAGAATGCTGGGCAGATTTATTTTACTTTAAACACATCTCAAAACTCACTCGTTAATTGTTAATCGGCGAAAAAAACTAACAATGTTAAAGTATGTTCTCACAACCCTAAAACACGCTACACAATTTTGAAATAAAATCATTATGTTAACAGCGTACTGACGTAAAGGTAACTCACATATAACTCGATTACGTTGCGTATAATCTAAGCGTTACATACCTAATAATAAAAGGGATTGATGGCTTCAATTTAATATTCTAAATCTGAAAGCACTATGGAAAAAGCAAATAAGATTGAACACGCAAAAAGCTCATAAAACAAGAAAGGGCGACTTGCGTATTATTTAAAAGTTGTCGTTTTCAATTTTCATGAAGCATGATTTATTGTATGCCTTTTTACTTTATATAAATTAATTCATCTTCTACCTCAATTCTATAATAATGAATAATTGTAAAACCTATGAACATAGATTTTATTATATCCCGTTGAATGAAAAATAGTTGATTATGAGCCTATTATCGATCTATCTATAAATCGATCGATGCAAAAAAAAGTTGATACAGTGAGTCATTTTAATGAATTCTGAGCTATTCAGAAATAAAATTATTTGATATCAATTTTATTTCCTTTGAAAATTATGAAAGGTTTTCTTTAAAATGTTCTTATAGTTAGAAATAAAAGAACCACCCTTCGTATAAGATATTACAAATCACCACCCCTGTATATGAAAGCTAAAAACAAAGTAGGCGTTATTCGTTTAAAGTACCAAATATATCACCACGTGGGTGTACGCTGTATCTATTTTGTGTCCATTTTGTGACCGTGTCCATTTTTCGCACGTGTAAACAATGAATGGAAACAATTAATTGGCCCTTCATTCACGTGAACGCTTTTATTGCCAATGTCTGTAAACAACACATGCCCAGTACATTCGTTTGTATTTCAATTTGATTGACATTATATTTTGGTACATAATTGTATTTAGTGGAACTGACACTAACTCACCAATACATGTACCTAATTATGTAGAATTAGGTATGCCCTCTTGGTTGTAATGAATTGTTGGTAATGGTATTTTTATTCGATTTTTCTTTTAGTAAAAACTAGGAAAGTTACTTTTGAATTAAAGAATGAAGGTCAAGTATCACAATACCTTACAAAACTGATTCCGACAACAATGACCATTGTAATAAAACTCTATTAAATAAAATAAATAACGCCCTATCATTTTGTCATAAACACATTATGTACTTAGCTTCCAGGTAAAAGTAGTTCAAAATGTAATGATAGTGTAAGGTAATATTGTTTATCGTGAGTAACAAGGTGATGACTATTTTATAACTGAAAATATTTTGAGCGAAAAGTAAACATATATTTAAGTTATTATAAACGGAAAAGAATAATATTATAGTACGGTATAATTGTATTTAGCTCTAAGGTTAGGTTAACTCTTTGCTTGAATAAACGAATTCTTTATTCTCAAGATATTGGTACATTAACATGAAACACGAATTGTGAATTTACAATCTTAGAACATTTCTAACCAAGGAGATAGCTAGAGACATCAATCATTAGTGTCAATGACACAAGCTAGTACATAATCGAGTTTAGATCTACAAAGTGATTCGAGACATCGCTTCAATCTCCACTTGTATTAAGGTTAAAACTGCATACAATAGCCGTGCGAATTGTGGCGCATTCAAGGCCACTAATACATCGCTGCTTTTGTTCAGTCTGATATGACAGGATTGGTATAAATGAAGCAATGTATGCTTTGTATCAATAAACCTCATTATTCTGTTGGTTTATGATTCAAATGAGTTGGGTTGCGTCAATCAGGCTTTCTAGTAAATTGTTAAACTGAATATTGTTAGTTGAACGTTGTTATTATAGAAAACGAAAACCGTAACATAAACAATTATTCGTATAAGTATGTACATAACAGAATTTCTAATGCAAAGCTAACTAAAATTGATAACAATTATCTAGTTTACACTACTAAGTTTGTACGTACATTTTTCAGTTTATCAATTAGGCCACCTGATTAATCATGGAGTATATTCCATCCGTATTTCATTAATTTTATTACACTGCATACAATTTGTATCTGTAACAATACTTCGTTACAGAAATACCGCGAGTATATCCACGTCGCGTAACAAAATTGCTCTCAACAAACACTACAGAAAAATAAGGGTATTTTTATACGAAAGCTACTAATTTCTGCACTAGACGCGAACAAAGAATTAAGCTCAGATATAAGACAATAGAACAAAAGCCTGCAAATCCAAAGGTCATGATATGATTGCGGTCATTGTATATTACACAGACTTCTCTTAGATTAAACGCATACAGGCTTAGTTATAGACCGATGCGTCCGATATCTATACTAATATTAATAAGAGGAAAGGTTTGTAATTATGTATGTATGTATGTATGTATGTATGTATAGTTTTCATGCATAAACTACTGGACCGATTTTCATGAAATTTGGCACAGACAATATTTAGACCCTGATAAAGAACATAGGAATGCGAAATATGTACCACGGGCAAAGCCGGGGCGGACCGCTAGTAATAGATAAAATTCTTAACTAAACAATAAAATTTATTTTCCGACGGAATGATACTATCTTTTACAAAATGAAAATATAGTTATAGACCGATGCGTCCGATATCTATACTAATACTAGCGGTCCGCCCCGGCTTCGCCCGTGGTACATATGAAAAATAGATGTTGGCCGATTCTCAGACTTACCCGATATGCACAGAAAATTTCATGAGAATCGGTCCACCCGTTTCGGAGGAGTATGCAGACTAACATTGTGACACGAGAATTTTATATATAAGAGATATAAGATTATAAAGAGGAAAGGTTTGTAATTATGTATGGATTTGTATGTATTGATTTTCATGCATAAACTACTGGACCGATTTTCATGAAATTTGGCACAGACAATATTTAGACCCTGAGAAAGAACATAGGAATGCGAAATATGTACCACGGGCGAAGCCGGGGCGGACCGCTAGTACTAGATAAAATTCTTAAATAAACAATAAAATTTATTTTCTGACGGAATGATACTGTAATCTTTTACAAAATGAAAATATATATTATGAAAATGAGAAATATTTTAAGAAGAAATAAACTGTTACTACTTACTATTAACATGTTCCTGTGTTCCTGATGACACCTATAGGTGTTGTTTTGATACGGAATTTAATAACAATTCATAACAATTCCCGTGACAACAACAATGTTGCTAAAATAACAATATGATTACTACTGTGAGATGAAATATTCTGTACCTGAGAGAGCGTGCCAATTTACAAAAAAGTATGATCACTCACAACGTAATTCGTGTAATTCGTGCCTATAACAACATTCCATCTCAAAGAAAATACATAAATTCATAAACGAATCCCAACAGAAGACATCTTACTAGTGCTGGAACACAAAGGATCAACTTGGATAGCCTTATAAAACTCTTCGTTTAGACGATTAACCGCTAAGGCAAATCATCTAAAGTTTGAGAAAGTTTATAGGGCTTCAATCCCAAGTCTCAACCCTTATAAAGACATCTATAAAGCTTATAAGAAAATATTCCAGTGAAGAAAGACGAAACTGCATTTTCTTGCGTAAAATTCTGTACTAGTATAACAGTAAAATTAGGTACTATAAGTTCAAAAAACTCTAAAATTCCTATGATACGAAGTACTGCCGATTATCATAATGCTGTTAGATTACGTCCATTGTTATTAAAACAATGATTACTATCATAAATAGCTCTATAATAAAGCAATTATCAAAATGTTGTTTCTTTTAATAAGTGAGTAAGGAAATACTTTGAAAGTATGTGCTATTCACGAGGCTATAGAACCAGTTCTACTGAAATTTCAAAATCTCTTAAGTTTCAAAAAATATGAAATTTTTTTATTTCGACATATGAGCTTGGCCTGCTTAAAAATGATATAGTTATTACATTCATGACCGTGGTTAACAACCGCATTATATTTTGCAGTTATATTATATGTAATTAAAACTCCAACGTCACTCTTAATTTTGAAGGTCAGACGAAATCTATAATATAAAAATGAATCCCAAAATGTGTTGGTAAGCGCATAACTCGAGAACGGCTGAACCGATTTCGATAATTCTTTTTTTATTATATTCCTTGAAGTACGAGGATGGTTTTTATGTAGAGAAAACGTAAATATGTACCACGGGCGAAGCCGGGGCGGACCGCTAGTTAATAATAAATTCCTTAATCATAATAAGAGCTTGAGCATTTACCTACCCAACTTGTACTTGAATATTTACTTTTATATTTAAAGTTCTATACGTGCCTTCATTTACTAACGTTTGAAGTTCTCGATTAACTTTCCTAATTACTACAACATATTACCAATGTTAATTAAACACGAGTGAGATTTCTACATATTATCTACCTACATCTCGTGAGTTACCTGTACCTTGAAAGTTAGTGGAGGTCTGCCAGAAGTAAATTCCTTCCATTTACTGGAAAATAACCAGACTTACGAGACTTATAGCATAAAGTTAAGAGGAAATTTAATTAGTACGCCATCTTCAGAAATAGTTGTTGAGCGCATGCTTCTTCGCAATGGCATGGCAAGAAACTGCGCGCGATCGAGAAAAATGGCGTGAACTCGTGTCGGAAGCCAAGACTCTGTTTGGGTCGCAGAGCTAGTTAAGTAAGTAAGTAAGCATGCTTCTTCGCGATTTGGGTCAAGCTTGTACCCGAGAATTTACAATATCGTGGAAGATTGACAAAGTATCATACGAACAACACCATCAGCTCATGTACCTAATCTTAGTGAATATTGTACATTGCAATCGCCATAGTCCTAAGGTATCTATCATTAATAATCCTTATGCTCCTGAATCCTATCGTTAAACACTAGATCAGACTTTTAATATAAATAAAGGTGGCAATAGCAAAAAACATAGATATAAAAGATCAGGTCTCACCCTAATGAAAACTTTGACCACCCAAATATGTACATTTTTCAATACTCTCTCTGATAAGAACAAATCAATTTGATCCGAATTTATCTGATTGTAATCACCAGCTTTTTCATTCACCGTTCAGCTAATTGCATTTCTGATTGACAATTCCATTTAACACTAAACTTTGTGAGGGCAATTTGAACCGCTCACTTTGATGGATCGAGTGAAATTAAACAGCCTGTATATGAACTTAATGGGACGTTGAGTGTAAATAATGTATTGAACTATCAGTATCAGGGACTGATAAGAAAACTATAAAATTACACTAATCTTACTATAGGTTATCTTATAACAGGTAATCAACGGTCGAAAATAAAACATGCAATTAATTACCTTTTGGTAATATGGTACCTACATACAAGAATAGGTATGATATGTCATAATAATATGAGAAAATATAATAAAATATCACGAGAGAAAATAGAACAAAAAGCTTTTACCTGCAAATCCGCATTGTCTAAATAAATCCTATTTTCTTATCAAAATGTACATGAATAGTAAAATATACATATATTATGTTCCTGTAATATGAGTAGATTACGATCGTTTCTATCGATAATAAAAGAAAACAATCGATCCATCCTTACATAATAAAAATTAATGTCTCAGTTCTCCTTCGTAATGAGATAATAAGCTATTTCATAATAGAATTAACATTAACAAATCCAAGGTAAAATAATGCATATCTCGAGTGCAATGTCGCGTAAACTAGTTCTTTAAAAAGTCTAGATTGATCTACAGAAAAATGTAAGAAGGAAGTAACCTTTTAAAAAATCATACCAAACCTTGAACAATTCCTTAATATTTGCAGATATTTTCCGTAAATAAGGAAGAGCCTCTAAAATACGGTTAAATCGTTTGTTCTAGAAATTAATCTTAAGGAGACACATTAACTATGTTTTATTGCGACCTAGATAATGAAGAGTAATATAGATTATGTGCATTATTTGACGATATTTCCGAAAACTACTTTTTGATATCATATTAGGTATAATCTCAAGATTAGCATTCTTCGTAATGATATTAGAAGATAATGAGTCATTATCGAAACTGTTAATTTTTATAGCTCAATTTTATGAGTCATACTTGAAACGAACACTATTTAACTTGACCTAAAATATAAAATTAAGCCTACATTAATTCCACAAAGTGTAATATCTAATGCATATTAGATGCAATATATATTTAACAATTATATTCATTGCATCTTCATAATAACGCAATAGCAACAATTCTATTATGAAAATCCTCGAAGGACCAATTATGAAATATATTACTTTACAAACTTATTTAATTTGTATGAGACTAAATAATTTCTTTTTTTATGCTTTATTTTAAGAAAGAGCAAGCAGTAGTAGACCACCTGATGTTAAGTGATCACCACCATCCCTAAAAACTAGTAGCATTGGTAGTTAGATTATAAGTCAGTCTTAGTATGGGACCCACTGTCTTACATTAATTGTAAAACATAAAATGGACAAATTTAATTATTTATTTAATATTTGAATTGCTTTCACGTTTTTCCATAAACCTATAAGTGTAAGTAACCTGTGAAGGGTCACAGGAAAGACATAACACGATATAACCTAAATCATTAGAAAGAAGTATACCTTCTCCATCCAGTCATAGGTTTGCTCCTCAAGTCCTCCTCGCTCAGACCATACAAGCCGATACACGCGAGGAACCATGCTGTCACGATCAGGTAGCATATCACGATCACTCGGAATGGCAGCAGGATCACCGTGAAGATCGCCGTCTGCAAATAAATATACCTATATGAGTTATTTGAAATGACAGAGTAATTAGTGACTATGATTATGGCTAGGGATATATCCTACAAGTTCCATATTCCTACATTACATACAAGCAGGTAATTGAGAGGGCATCGTGAAGGTATCGCATGAAAATACACGGGTTTAATAATAATAGCATTCATATTAGTTTAATCAATCACTAGTAGTTACGTATGAATTTAACATTATTGGATTTACCCCGTAATCCGGAATTACACTAATGCACAAATCATTCCAAAAAATATTCAAAACATAAGGGATTAGCAATTAATTATTTGAATTCATTATGCTTTGTATAGTCTGGTGCTCATATAGACATATTTACGTAAAATATACAGTTTTCTTATTATAGGCCAACTGGCGTTTTCTAATTTATCAAGTAAGTATCAGCACCCATATAAAAAGTAGCTTAAACCAGAATATTATGTCTCAGATGAAATTAATCTAGAATCTAGATTTGCGAGGCAGGTTTTGGAAGGTCATAACATCTATAAAATATCTTAGCTGCATTTCATCCAACAACCATTTTTAGGGTTCCGTAGCCAAAATGGCAAAAACGGAACCCTTATAGTTTCGTCATGTCCGTCTGTCCGTCTGTCCGTCTGTCCGTCTGTCACAGCCGATTTACTCGGAAACTATAAGTACTACAGTGATGAAATTTGATGGGAATATGTGTTGTATGAACCGCTACAAAAATATGACACTAAATAGTAAAAAAAAGAATTGGGGGTGGGGCCCCCCATACATGTAACTGAGGGATGAAATTTTTTTTTTCGATGTACATACCCGTGTGGGGTATCAATGGAAAGGTCTTTTAAAATGATATAAAGTTTTCTAAAAAACATTTTTCTTAAAGTGAACGGTTTTTGAGATATCAGCTCTCAAAGTCGTAAAAAGTATGTCCCCCCCCCTCTATTTTTATAACTACGGGGTATAAAATTCTAAAAAAAATAGAGGTGATGCATGCTAATTAACTCTTTCAACGATTTTTGGTTTGATCAAAGTATCTCTTATAGTTTTTGAGATAGGTTGATTTAACTGTAATTTATTATATTTGCTGCTACGGAACCCTTTGTGCGCGAGCCCGACTCGCACTTGGCCGGTTTTGTTGCTTTTTAGTTTTATAGCATTCAAATGCTATCCATGCTATATCGAATTGATCTATTATGATTGATTTTTTCTATCCTTCAAAAATTTCTCGACCACTTTTACGTTTACACGCATAAGCAATTCATCCAACCATCCATATTTACTGATGATTCCTGACATGTTCTTTTAAAACAAGATACATAGGATCGTGTAGGATCTTTATATTTATCTCAATAACAAATGATGTAATCTAGTTTTACACAAACCCACACGCTCTCAGTTACAACTGCACTTCGGTCAAATTATTTAAAAATACTCTTTGGCACTTGCGTCCGTAGCCATTTCGCTGTTGCGTGTAGACTGGCCTTCTGAAGTTTGAAATCCGGTCTTGACCGCGGCATGGAGGTCACAAATTAGAAACAATTATTGAATTACGAGGCGCGTATACATTTGTAATATTGTTGCTTAGAAACTGTATAGTTTATGCATCGGTATTAGTTCTTGCGTTGAAAAAGAATTGTAATATTTTGTTTACGGATAGTGTACCTATATATATCTTGATGATATTATTTACTAAATCGAAATGTGCAAATGAATAATTTCATACAATATTAATAGTGAGAGTTTAATGTACAAATAATTACAGAAAAACTTATTACAGAAGTTGTATGTTTCAGAAACTAATAATTATACGATGTTTTGTTAGTAAATACGTGTTAAATAATATTTATTAAGCAAGGTTTTTTTTTCTGTGTATAAAATAAAAATATAAACACAACTGTTTGTTTAAATCTATCTATAGGTATATATAAAACTCAAAGGTGACTGATATAGTGATCTATCGGGCTGAAATTTGGCATGCAGGTAGATGTTAGGACGTAGGCATCCGCTAAGAAAGGATTTCCCGAAATTCTTGCGGGAACGGGGAAAAACGGGGAGGAACGTACAAAGTCGTGGGCGGAAGCTAGTTTTTAGCATATAAACACGCGCCACATCACAAATAAACCGCAATTACCTATACATCTAATAAGATGTATAGGTAATTGCGGTAACTTAGCGTTATAACATACAATAGTATGTTATAACGCTAAGTTATAACGGTATAAATTTATATTATACACTATCTAGAAATAACAAATCATGTGTCGTACATTTTAACAGTTTTTCTATATCTAGTTTATTAATTTATGCATAACCCACATTCATAGATGCCTTATGCGGTCACTTGATTGAACGGTAATTTACATGTCGTAGTTAGATTTTTATTTATTTTCAAGTAATTTGCTTTTGATTGCCATTAGGTTGCCAACATATAGCCAATAATGATCGATGATTGCTGATTGTCTAGATTTTTTATATGATTGGCCGTAAGATTGGCCGCTACTCTGGCTTTCAAAGTAAAAAGTTACTTGGCTAATATCAGAATTCTGATCTTTTGGTGCTGGATAACTTGAAGCTATTTAAATTCATATATATCTTACTAGTAAAATTGGCCGGTACGAGGAATATTTGAGTTCTTGCAAAACGAGAATTTAAAACGAAAAAGGGTCATTTTAAGGCAAGGTTAAAATGTAAGAAAATTCGCATAACCTCTTAATACTGTATAATGCTGTTTTATGTTGAGTTATTTCCTTATTTACAACCAAATACTTACATAACCCACATTATAGCAGATTTATAACAAATATTGAATAATAATTCACGCATGCTTAACAATTTGAATAAACATGAGTTTTAATTAATTATTATTGTAAATTTTTCTGGAATTTTCTTTGCATGTTTTTTGCTTGTTTTATGATTTAGAACTTGAACTAATAGGTACAGTCATGGACATATTTAGAGGAACGGTACAAAAAAAGACAGATAGGAAGTTAAAATATTTTTCTATGTATGTACTTTTAAATATAAAAAATATATTACGCACTTTATTGAATTTAACATTTTGTTCCTGTAATTATGTTCATCTGTGTACTTTATCAGTTTATCTGTTATCACTAGGTTTAGCTGGGGTTAAAATAAAACTTTTTTTATTTGAACAAGCTTAATATGGATGAAGCGGCCATTTTCCTGAGTTTCATAAAAAAATACTTACATAATATTTAATCGTCGTCATTTTGTATAGCTGGTCTAATACTTATTCTATATCTCATCACTTTTATCTTATCAATAGAATATAAGAGCCTTTCGATACGTTTTCTCTTCATTGTAATCTTTGTCAGAAACTTGAAGATTCTTGATAAGATTCAATTGCCTTTCTATTGATAAAATGCTACTGTTTCCGACAAATAATAAGTAAGTTTATTTAATTCAATCCCTTAAAGTGGCGAAGTTATTGCAATTGCGGTAACTATACTAATCTATACTAATACTAGCGGTCCGCCCTGTCTTCGCCCGTGGTACATATGAAAAATAGATGTTGGCCGATTCTCAGACTTACCCGATATGCACAGAAAATTTCATGAGAATCGGTCCACCTGTTTCGGAGGAGTATGCAGACTAACATTGTGACACGAGAATTTTATATATGTATAAGAAGAAAGATTATAAAGATGAAGAGATTATTTGTTTGAATGAGCTAATCTCAAGAACTTACTGGTCCGATTTGAAAAATTATTTCGGTGTTGGATAGCCCATTTATCGAGGAAGGCTATAGGCTATATAAAATCACGCTAAGACCAACAGGAGCGGAGTCACGCGGGTGAAACCGCGGAGCGCAGCTCGTAATAACAGATTAAGTAGGTACCTATTCAAAATCATGTTTGATCCTAACTCAGACTATAATTTTGTAAACAATTGTGTCAAACAAGAAATGCGTTTAATTAATCACCTTTATTAATTCAACACATTCCTTTAGTCTTTACCAACATAGCCCAAATCATACAAGCATGTGTACCAACATTGCGTACAAATTATTGTGATATCCAACTATTACGCAACTAAAGAAAGTAACGTGTTTTCTAACCGATGGAGTACGTTATACAATGTTATTACTTACACTGCTCTCTTCCTCAATAGGTTCTGGAAAATTCTATAGAAGCACAAAGGATCGATCAATGAATTTTAAATGATAGAAAGCGGAGTAGGAACACGTATAGGTAGGTACCTACATTATACAACAAAATTTTTACTTTACTACCAGAATACAGAATAATGACGAGGTTTGAAGTACTTTTTTAAATAGTAGTGCATTATTAATAATCATCATCTTCTTCATCAGCCCATATATTACACTCCCAAGGCAGGGATACAGGCATGAGGTTACACGCTATAATTCATCATGCTTTGTAATATTTGGGGGAAAAATATTTTTCATTTTGTCAAAAGTTCACAAATCTAAACTACAATTTTTTAGATCATTTTTCCGTTTAAATTGAATATTGCAATAAATAATTGGATTGCTAAAACTTAGTTAGTTAGTCGCTGCAGGAATGAAATAGCCAATTAATTTATAAAAACTTTTTCTGTATTTTTACTCAGCGTTTACGTAAACGACGCTAGCTTTCAAAATTAGATTTATTTTCCCTGTTCACTATAATATTATAAAAAAGTAAAAGATTTTTTTTGTTGGAACTAAACCGATTTATAAATTTCCTTCGCCCGAAGAAAGCTGGCATAAGGCTGGCATAGACAACACATTTTTTTACAACGTTTGTTGCATCGTTTTTCTGTCAATAGCATATTACGGTACCATAAACAAAGGTTCTATGTAAATACTACAACACAATTAAATATTTATTATTAATATATTATAAACTTCATTTGTTTTATTTATTTGGAATACGGACTTGACACCAATTGCGATGATTTCAATCACATTAAACGAATTGCTTTTACACCACGCCGTATTATGAATGAAACTAGTTGTATTGGTATTGCTATAACAGGTATTTTGATTTGCACCTCGAATCTTTGGAGTTTGTTTAGAAAGTTTTAACTTCTCCAAATAAGTGAATATTCTAAGGAATGTGTATCGTAAATAGTAGTAGGAATCAAACAACGCAATGCACATTTTTCACGGATTTAAACCAGGTTTTATTCATCCTACCAAAAGTTTATCTAAGTCAATGACCACATTTGACGTAGAGCAGAGCATGATCATAAATAACTCATTTGTTTATACTTCCAAGTTCCATGGAAAAAAATCACGCTTTAAATCCGTTAAAAATGCAATAAACTGAACAATTCTAACAATGTACAACGATGACCTGCGTCACGGTATGACGGTAGGCTTTCCATGCGAAATTGTTCCATTGCCATCGAGGGAAAGTTGTTTTGGTTTGGCACTTTGGGATAATTTGCCTTGACGATTTTCGTATTAACGTATTGTCCATGCATTTACAATGTGATTACTGTTAAAGTTGTATGCAGTATGATATCCTTGGTTATCTAATACATATTATAAAGGCAAAAGTTTGTAAGGATGTATGGATGTATGGATGTATAGATGTACGGATGTATGGATGTTTGTTACTCTTTCACGTAAAAACTACTGAACCGATTACAATGAAATTTAGCACACATATAGAGGGTAACTTGGATTAACACATAGGATAGTTTTTATCCCGGAAATCCCACGGGAACGGGAACTATGCGGGTTTTCCTTTGCAAACGCGGGCGAAGCCGCGGGCGGAAATCTAGTAACTTTATAAGTATACACAAACCATATTAGTTTACGTTTTCTAATCTATCTAATAATCTACTTAATATTATAGGTGTGTTTGTTTGCTATTTGAACGCGCTAATCTTAAAAACTACGGGTCCGATATTAAAAATTATTTTACCGCTAGATGGTCCATTTATCGAGTAAGGCTAGATAAAGGCTTATAGATCATCACGATAAGACCAATAGGAGCGGAGCAATGCGGGCAAAACCACATGGCACAGCTAGTATAAGGAGAAATTAGATAGAACCTTAAAATATTGGTTCTTTACACAAAATATTTTAAAGACAGTCAAATGGGATATACAAATTACAAAGTATAGTAGCAGAATGAGGTGCAGGCAAGAGAAGCCACGTCAAAACGTTAGTTGTTTATTCGAGAGTTCTAATCTTTCTTATCTCTATAAATGATTAACATTCATCCGATAACTACTTCCTTGAAACCACTTTTGTTACTTTTATATTCTTGCATCTCTAATAGGTACCTCATACCGTTATAATTAGGCGTGGCAAATTGTAATTCAATTTCACACTATAGTTATAAGAAATGCATACATTTTAAGCTATAATTTTTATCGTAATATGTATGTTATTTAGTGAGCCGGAGCATGATAGCATCGTTAGATATATTATAATAACAACCACGGACCAGTGAATTTGGTTCGAATGTTCTGAAAATTAGAGCTATTTGTGATCGCAGACGAAAAGAGCTGGCTGAGTCATTTCCTTTACATATTTTAGTACTATATTTAGCCAATACACCAATTCTACAATTACATAGAAGTTTGAACTTATTCAAATATGTAAGCTGCAACATAAAAGTTTTAAAAAACGAAAAAATAAAGGCAAAAACGAATAAAATACGATTTATAAAAATTCTAAGGCCTTTCATTTTAAAATAAAACCCTTTTCCTAATTAATTATACATATAAAAGCGTTTCACGCTACACCGTGCCGGGACCGGGCCGTGCGGGCAGTAACTATTCTCTGTGGTGCGGGAGCCGGGATACAAATTACAAATGAAACAAAATCCATCAACATTTCTACGCCGTGGCCCGTCCGTGCACGGTCGAGCCACGGTCAGGCATGAAATAATATGAATCTCTTCATACAAAAAGTATACAATAATGTTTGAACGAGCCCCGGACGGGGCACGGCCCGTTCGCGAAACGGTGTGGCATAAATCATGCTTTAGTCTCATTGTATGAAAATTTAATGGTGTTCCTGCAAAAATAATTAATATACCTTTAAATAAATTAACTTCAAACTTATTTAACAGTATCGCAGTTTAAAATATATTAAACGAACGAAAATTGTAGAATACCATGAACTAATCGTTCTAATCGAAGTTCGTTTAACTTTACATAAGTCGAGTCTATAGATCAAATAATCTATTGTTAGACGTAACTTTTGATTTAATATTTTTGTGGATGAATAGTTGTCAATATAGCTGTCACTGTCACCTGTCAGAACATGCTTAGCTGTCGCATACTATAAATTGCCGCTTTCCTTTGACTCGGCGCGCATTCGTACGAATCGTGCCTAGGGGTTCGGACGCTGTTAATACGACGTTCGACCCAACTACCTTCACTTTGCTAATAGTCGTTGACTTGCTGGCTGCTGCGATTTGTTAATCAATTAGGTAGCTGTGTAGAATCGCAGTACATTCTAATTACATTTCAAACTAATATTTAACCCAGTCTCGCGTGTAATTTCTATTATCAGAATTGGGATAGAATTCAAGCCCACTATTTTTAAATGTGTTTATGTTTACGTAGTTTTGTAACTGGCATTTGTTTTTTTTTCGTGCGTTGTGTAAAGTAAAAGTTTGTTACGTGGATTATTGTAACGGGAATGTAGTCCATCGAAGAAATTGTGTGTGCTATCTGGGCTGCGGTCCAGTGTTTGTAATAAAAACCTCTCAGTTCACAGGTAAATTAGATTCAGGGATGCGAGGGCCCTACGAAGTAGTGAAAATCCTGCCTAGTGGTCGATACGAGTTGAAACTCGTTGTGGTGACTACGGAAAGGAGATTTAAGCCGCGGAACAGCATAATATGGTGCCCTGGCGTGGCGAGTGGTGTCCCGAAGCATGTGCCGAATTTTTTTGACGATGAGTGTTATTGGCTCGTAGTGATTCAAATCGCTAGTCGAACCCTGGCGTTGAGGTATTGTCTAGTCGCTGACGTATCGTAGTGATGTATTTCACTAGTCGTACGAGCGTAGATATACCGTCAAGTCGCCGTCTGTATGTCCGTAGTGAGTTGTCTCGCTAGTCGGATTTGAGCGTTGGATATTGTCTAGTCGCTGACGTATCGTAGTGATGTATTTCACTAGTCGTACGAGCGTAGATATACCGTCAAGTCGCCGTCTGTATGTCCGTAGTGAGTTGTCTCGCTAGTCGGATTTGAGCGTTGAGGTATTGTCTAGTCGCTGACGTATCGTAGTGATGTATTTCACTAGTCGTACGAGCGTAGATATACCGTCAAGTCGCCGTCTGTATGTCCGTAGTGAGTTGACTCGCTAGTCGGATTTGAGCGTTGAGGTATTGTCTAGTCGCTGTTTTACTAACGAGTGCGTAGAAAAGTATGGTCAGTGTGGCCGAGGCAGTGTGTTTTTGAAAACCCGAGATGAACTACCGTTGTATTGTAATACGAAAAAAGGCGTACGAGGACGTACGTTTGTCAGTATGGCCGTGTTAGACGTAACTTTTGATTTAATATTTTTTTGGATGAATAGTTGTCAATATAGCTGTCACTGTCACCTGTCAGAACATGCTTAGCTGTCGCATACTATAAATTGCCGCTTTCCTTTGACTCGGCGCGCATTCGTACGAATCGTGCCTAGGGGTTCGGACGCTGTTAATACGACGTTCGACCCAACTACCTTCACTTTGCTAATAGTCGTTGACTTGCTGCGATTTGTTAATCAATTAGGTAGCTGTGTAGAATCGCAGTACATTCTAATTACATTTCAAACTAATATTTAACCCAGTCTCGCGTGTAATTTCTATTACTATACATATAATAAATCTGTAGAAGGGTCATTTCTGTACATTGAAAATATTGAAAAAATAAATAGCAGGGGGTGTTACTGGATCGATACCAAACCCAAATATGTGAATAAAAAAATTTTTGTCTGTCTGTCTGTCTGTCTGTCTGTCTGTCTGTCTGTATGTGAAGACATCACGTGAAAACTACCGGTTCGATTTCGATGAAACTTGGTATAATTATACCTTATTATCCTGGGCGTAAAATAGGATATTTTTTATCCTGGAAAAATACGTAGAAAAAAAATTAATCTATATTTTTCAGTTTTATCCATAGACGTTGTTCTGTAGAACCGCGAACACGTTGCGTATTATTATAGGCCTAGCCGTATTTGGGTCCAATAGATATTTATAAGATGTCATTGTCAGAGTTACTCAAAATGGAGAAATAAACCATCCACGCGAAGACCGACATCCGCGCGGACGGAGTCGCGGGCGGAAGCTAGTGAGAAATAATATTATATGGCCTGATAAATTAAGCAAACAAAGCGATCGTTGAACTTTTATAAAAACGGACGAACAAACAAAATACGTCTTCATATGACGTTTTTGTGTAAATTTAATCGCAAACTTCATTACTTTTTGTCCGAAATAATAATAGTATGAGTACATCAAAATAAACTGCAAATTATGTGCAGTAATTGCCAAAATTGTAAATTATATTGCATCCTTCTTTGAGTTTTTATAGTGAAATCAATTTTGGTTTGTTAATATAAGAATACAAAATCATACGCATAAGGTTTCTATGCAATAATTTTATACATATGTCTCTTCCCCTTTCACACAAAATAAATATTATAATGACGTGATTTTGCATCTTTCGATATGTAGATGAGTTATGACCTAGACATGTGAGCATACATTTTGCCATCTAGTCCACTTTCATCATGGCATCGTCTACTTTTTGAGAAAAAAAGTACGTGTAGATTGTAGGTAGGTATTAACCGTTTCGTTTCCATAGCCTCTCGAAAAAACTAAAAGACCTGAAGAAAGACCTAGCTCAGGTATTGAAGTTCGGAGAAAAAAGCTTTCGAAGCTTTTTGTCCACACGTAATGTATCACAAGTACCACTACACCTACTTAAAGCGAAGCTAACTGTGTAAGAGCAAATGGAGTAAGTAATATAAGCAAACAATGTAACTACCTTTATTTACTGGTCTAGGTGCAAATAGGGCAAAAGAGCAATTTTTTAATAGAGTTTCTATTGTAGACTGGATGGCAATAATGGCAATTTTGTATATTTAGCATTGTATTAAATTATTTGTTTGTTATTAGTATCCATTGTAGCCGACGTCGCCGACGTCCTTTTTAATATCTAGGTAGGTATGTTTGAGATCAATTTGCTTGCCTGATAAGAGATCACTCCCTTTTTTTTTTTTTTTTTTTTATAGTGGGGAAATCTTCCAAAGATACCCACGGCCCCCGGGGAAGGAGTGATATGACTTATTATGTACTATTTTTAGTACAATTTTTCTATGTTGTATTTTTTTATCCACTTAAGAATACCGGCCTCTCAGGTTACAAAAAAAATTATAGCACTGAGCGCAATAAAGTAAAATTAGTAAACATGTTGCTCAAATTCTAAGAACTGAGAAAGCTTTTTAGAAAATTTACTTGCGAAAATGATTTAATTGAAGATTGCATTTTCATCTCTCTCAAAACATGGACATTTGCCTTGCCTTACCCAATATCTACTATTATAGGTAATTATTACATCCTTGTAGATTTCTATAGACATAACGATAGCGCAAGAAATATTCTTCATAGAAAAGCCATATTATCAAATAATATTTAAAAAGGTGTAAAAATATTATATTTTATTCTTTGCCTACTATGACGATGAAAGTTAAAATCGATGTATGTATTTATTTTATCGGTATTCTAGCTTTGATGCGGATTATTTCCAATTCCAAAAGAGTTGGCTAAATTACAACAAAAATTTCAGCGACACGTATTAGATAGGACGTGCCAGCTACGTACTTTTTATAAAAAAATAATTACTTCTGCCAAAATTAAATTACATTGTACACATGCGTATGCGCATGAAGTCGTTAGCTAGTCATTATAATATTTGGGCCACGCTTTGTAAAGAATATCTCTTACACATAATTACAAATATGTACCAATCTTTTCTTTTTTAACATGCTTATAATAGCTTCACTATAATGCTTGTATGTAACAGACTCCTTTAGACTCGATTTTGACCCATTTTAAACTTTAAACGTACAGATTTCATTCAAAATTTATACACATATGAAGGATCAGTGGCAAAACAATAATTCTATGTGTTTATGTAAATATAGGTACCTATTTTAGATTTTTTTTAACAGGTGTAAGTAGGTATTTATTATTATTTACAAACACATGTTAACCTTCCGCGTAGAGTATTAGCAGTGTTTATTTTTAGAGTTACTGCATCTCGGTATAATATAAGTCGATCGATACAATGTTACCGTTATAAATTTATGATAGCAACGTCCGCGTCTTAATTTTGTTCTTTGCGTTCTTTTTTTTGTATCCTCAAAGACGGAACATAGGTACCTATGTCAGCTATTGCAAGTGATCGATTTGTCAACGATTTGTCCCATCATAGAACCCAGTTGTATACCTAGTCTATGATGAAAAATTTGGGACAATTTTTAATCTGCGTAGGTCCAAAATAAAGAAGGAAAATCCTTTCGTCTGCGTCGGGACCTACCCACTCCTAGCCTTCCGCGTCGTTCGAAATTCAAAATCGTAGGTACATAAGTTTTTTTTTGTAAACAATGAACTACCTATAAATTAAATAAAAGTGTACACAGGTAGGTAAAAGGGTAAATTCGCCAATGCATCAATGTCAAGTTTGAAGAAAATATTAGTGAAATACCTATTAAGATTATTGTGGATGTCGCGAAATTATGTGATTAGCTCTTAGGATTAGCTATAACATGCCAACAAACTTTCACATTTATTACCTATATGTTCAAACAAGATATCTAACTTGTTTTCCTAACTTAAATTTCATTTTAGTGAAAAGTTCGCTCTCACCAAAAAGCCGGCACATTTTTTTAAATCTCGCTCGTATAAATGTAGACTAGACTTATGCCTATGCTCTTATGTTAGTAAGAATATTACAATAGCAGAAACAGTTAAAATTTATATTTTTTGTTATTGTTACGAAGATGCGATTGTCGCGAAAAATAAAATAGGTACATAGGTACCTAGCTGTATCCTTATTCGTATTCCCTTGTATGAAGTAACTGCCGAGCTACGCTATCCTTTTGAGTCCTAACATTAGGGTAGTATTGATTTTTTAGTCTGGAAAATCTAGCTCAACATGAATGAAATATCAAACAAATTTGAATCGAACACGCTCGCGGCGTGCGCGATTCATTTTCCAGATATTACTACAATACCGGTCCATTTTTTGTATGTAATATAATTGTGTTATAACGCAATAAATTCTGCTATATCTTGTTACACGAGAAATTAAATTATAATGCATGAATCGTTTTTATATAATTTTCTTTTCTACGTCCGAGCCTGCGCACATGTACATGCTAGCTTCACAGGCAAACAATAATAATGTTTCGTCGATACATAATTTCACAGATACACTTACCCTGATTTTATCGTAGGTGTTGTCTAATTCCAATTTGTGTACAAACGGATTTAAAATTTCGGCTCTCATGCCGTCGGACGAGAAAGTCCCCGTTCCACTATGCTTTTTACCATTCATTTTCACTTGCATCACCAAAACTTACGAACTTTAAAACTATTCTTACTTAGAGTGAGCAATAGAAACACATTTTAATCAACCATGAAACATAAAGTACGAGTACGCATACAGTTTCAAATAAAAACACGTAATTTTTAAATATGAAAATCCCGGTAACGTTCGACGTGCATCTTACCTCGAGTGAAAGCATAAACTGATTTGTTTTGTGAATGTACGCTTCGCTAAAAAATGTTGCGCCATTGGTCCAATATTTTGACAGCTTTCAGATTGCAATCGACCTGTTGCCGAGGCATCCCGACTAAGCACGAACGTCGAACGCAATATAACTTAACTTCCTCTACATCCTATTGCTGATCGAATGATGCACCGATGCACCTTGTTGCAGTGCGGCTTAATGATATAAAATTCATAAATTCGTTTTGTGTTCTACAAAGAATATGAAAGCTCATACGTTAAACAGTTATATATAATAACTTAAAATATTGCATGAAACATTCTTATTAAAATTAATTTTAAAGTATTAAGACGATACACAAAAAAAAATCCACTGCTTGGCGGGCGGAGTCTAATAGCTCGCTATCGCGAACGCGGGTGTGCGCGAAGTAATTCTTGCAAACTCACCGCGCTGCCGCTGGCCGACTCGGGACAAACATGTATGGAGTCGTCATACAGTTATAATATTGTTATACATTTATTCAATTGTTGATTTATTGGTTTTATTTTCTTGCTTATAAACAAATAATCTTCTTTCCAACAACTACTTAGACATTATTAATAATTATTATTATTTCGTAATGTTTACTTTATTACAAAATAATACAGGTTATAAATAATCTTTAAAATAACAAAAAATATTGTTACTCTGAAAAAATGAAATGGTAATCAATAACGCGGACTACTGAATTGATTTAGATAGAATTTGATGCTGACGTAGATATTACATCATGCCCAGAAATGAAAGGTACTATTTCTGAAAGAAGTTATAAACCCTAATTCTTCTCAGTCAAAGTCAAGAGTGGAAGATATCACTAATACAGTAAAACTGATGCGAAACTTTGGATGTTAATTTGTATATTTTTTTGTTAGTTGTTACTTAATCACGTCAAGACTACATTACCAATTTTGATAAAATATAGCTAATTGCCTGGATTTACACATAGGATACTTTTTATCCGAACTGAACACTTCTGTGGGATAAAACAGGATTCACGATATAACCTAATTCCAAGCGGGCAAAGCCGCGGTCGGAATGATATTTTTTTAAATAGAAAAATTGTTTAAAAAAAACACAAAATATTGACGCATGTATTTATTTTTTGCACTCTATTATAATTGTAATTATTCATTACAAATAATCAAAATAAAATAGCCAGAACAAAGTTAGGCCCTGGTAGGGTAGGTAGGCAGGTACAGCAATGTGAGACGAACACTGGCTTATTTATACCAATAATAATGTTTTATAAACATTAAATTAAGTTTACAACAAAAATACATAATATTAGCTTATGTGAAAACGAATCAACCAATCATCCCACAACAATGAAATGTGCACACAAATATTCATCCAAATCGGTTCATGTGATTAGGAGGAGTGACTGCAGCGCCATCTTCCGGGCCCAATTGTGTTTCCAGATCACCCAGGAACTCAATTTAATATACTTACACAAAATTTTTCGAAATTAAAACTCACATTACTATGTAAATATGAATATTTAAAACCTGTTTTAGTACTAAGCAATTTCCCGCACAGGTGTAGTAAGTATAAATGAAATAAATATCAACATCAAATTCTTTATACAACATACTTATCTACCACCTACTAAGAAATGTAATTCTTGAAATTTTTTCGTATTTTTTTTAAATATAATACTACTCCAATGAGCTCCTGTTCCATATCACGTCCGCCATACTTCCACTAAGTTCACCATGATTTTTTATTTCTTTGCACTTTGTTGCTTTTTGCTAAAAATGGAATCATGCGATAAAACCAGTAGAACGTTGATAACATACATTTTTGACTGAATAAAGGTACTTACGAAGGAGTGGGTTCACATTGTGAACAATCAGTGGGTTTATTTTCCTTCTGGATTCCGGATTTCAGAAAAATTATCTATGCTATAAATGAAAAAAATCTTACACATTCGTTATGTACTTAAAACAGGGGTACATATCAAACATCGTCTATAATACAATTATCATCAAATTTAAAATAAAACCAACTTCTTCATTAATTTGTTCCAATTGTAAGCATTCTTTTTTCTCAAACCTTTATGTTTCTTCTTCTTATTTTCTTTATTGTCCCCATTTGTCTCATTTTGTCTTATCGTGTTGTCACCCTTTTTTACGATTGCGCGAGCGACACAAGTTCCCCGTGTGACGGCCGTAGCGGGAATGACTCGTGCAGCGATCGGGGTAGGAAGGTACAGGGCGGCTCTCGCTATATTGGCTGGTCGCGCGCTAATTTCAAGTATTTCTTGTTTATTTCAAAACCATCGCATATTTCAAAATTCTAAATCGGTAGACGTATAGGTTGTATATTTTATAGTTAATATCCAAAAAGTCGTAACTTTACGTTTGTTATTTTGAAGATGCCAGAGATTATAAAAAAATAACAATGAGAACTTTGTATTTTTTTTCTATCGAGAAAATATCATGGAATCATGTTTCTAAAACGGTAGACGTATTGTGTTACTATTGAACTTTCTTGTCAAGAATTTTCATCACGACAACTTTAATAATATAAAAATTACGAAGGTTTGAAAAGGGCCGTAAATGTTAGAAAAATTAATTCATCACCTTAAAATATACTTATCTACTTTAATACTCATAAACTTATACTACCATTTTCATATCCCCTAGGAATAATGGGCATTATAGTAACTCAATGGCACTAAAGTAATTATTAATTACTTCCACTTCCATTTTATTATAATGCTAAGAAATATTACATAAGTACCACATAAGTACCTATAATAAAAGAAAAAATAGTTAATAATATTGTTTTTTTTTAAATTCAAATTACTTACATATTTTGAACTAGGAACTTATTACTAAAGACCTAATATGATGTTTAGGAACATTTTACAGTGAAGAGCAATAATTTTAACTATTGCCTTTCTTACTTCAATTATCGAATCCATAATCTAAATAAATATATTATTCTGTAATTAATAATACTTATTCTAAGTACTTATTAATAATATTATTTTAATACTTTTCATGAATGCCACGTGAATTCTAATTTTTAAGTATGACAATTTTCGATTGACATCACTTGACAGTTGACATTTGACATACCTGATACCTACCTACAATACTGTGTGAGTGGATCTAATATAATCTGTATTCTGTGTATTTAAAAATTATTTTCTCGTTTACATTGAGTATTGATAAGTTTTTATCGGTTTATGTAAGCAAAAATTACTTTTAGTAGTAATATTTCTTGATGTGCAATATGATATTACCATCGTATTGTAATGGAAGCTAAAATACAATCGCAAATCATCGATTTCTTCTCGTTTTTAGAAGATTTCTACAGCACATCCAAAACGTGTTTGAAAACTTGCCAAAACTACGCCGTATCCATAAATAAAATAATTCGCCGTTGCAAAAATATAAAGGAGTAAGTAAATATAATACCTACATAACCTTTGCTTACTAGAGAATGCTGCTATGTCACATAACTACATCCAAGACGTGCTACAGTTATAATTTTTCTTTTTTCATTACATTGTGATTGTTTGTAAATATAGATTTTGCGTTTTGTTCAAGATCACAAATTATAAACACACCTTTGGAAGAATTTGAGGGACTTCAAAACAAATTACTGTCTTCACTCCACAACATTATAAATTGTGAAATACGGGAAATACAATCCGAACTGTAAGTAACTGCATTATGTTATCATATAAAGGAATTTTAATCTATAATGAAAAGATTTCCTTGCAGCTGCTTCCACTTAATATGTAAATTTTGATTGCAAAGACAGTAATAATTGAATTTAAAACAAAAAAAAATTGGTTGTCTGTAAAGTCGGTTTACTGACGATAGTTGAACATGACAACGTCCGATTGTGCTGCATTGTCGCTCATTCCGCGCTCTCGCTTACACTTTAAGCCTATGGAACGCCTCAGAGCGAGGTAACGCCGCATGAGTCATGTTTTTTCGTGCGATAAGCTCTATCGAATTATAAGACGTTGTCACGTCAATAATAAACTTTGTTTGTCGTGTAATCATTGGGTATTCGTCAAGTGATATTAAGTTTTTAGTTTATTTAAACTCGGCAAAATGTCAAGTATAGCTAGTTGTTAAAAGTAATAATAATATTTTCTCTCATTGCAACAATATTAATAAATTAATTAATTCCTTGCACCAGTTGACAGAGGATTAAAAGTGAAACATTTGTTACTCGGTAAACATGTAGCTTTTTACTTTTGTAGACACTCTAATCTTACCTTTTTGTTATATTGATTTAGATAAAATTAGTTAAGTATTTCAAAAAAGCGTAGGTGTTAAAATGTCTTCGTATATCCTGAAAATTGAGAAAACCTGTCATGAAGTTTCTTTTCTTCATTGTATTACATAAGTGTTATCAGCCAATAGATTTAATTTAAAAAGAATATAATTAAATCTTATTCAGAGTATTATTTTTTTAGAAAATTAGAGTTATAAAAAAGTTAATTACTTATAATTTCAGCTCATCAATAGAAGAGCTTTGTGAAAAACTCTGCTATAAGAACAAAGTTCTTCAGGAAAACTGCAAGGACATTGACTTCAGTGTACAAACACCATTAGTTAAAGGATCACCACTCCAGCCTCCGTTAGAAGAAATATTACAGTTTGCATCAGAATCTGTTACATTTGGCAGTCAGATTTGTGCTCAAATTGAAACATCGCTAAGAGTTCTCTCATTTAAAGGTCTAGAAACATCCCATTTCATAGATAACTTCAAATTCCCAGCCAATTGGCAAGAGAGAATATCTGAAATCCTCGCCTATACATCCTTCTGTCCAGAAAATCAAATTTAAAGATGGATCTACTAGGTTCTATCTTGAATTCTATGCAAAAACCGCCAACGGCGAGCGAGGCGCAAAAAAATGCTATGCGAAAACAGAAAGAGGCTATTGAAAAGAAACAGAAGGAAAATAAGATCATGATTAATAAATTTAGACAGCGAGTCGAGGATAAAATAAGTGATTTTATCAAGGATGGCACCAAACCGCACTTGGCATTTGACCCCATGGAGCAAATGTACAGGTCTATAATTCGCGATGTCGCAGAAACAGCTGGTGTCCAAGTATTCTCTTTTGGGCAAGAGGGTGTCGATAGATATTCCGTTGTGTACCTCAAAGACAAAGGGCCCTCTGAAGACGAAGTTGCGGTGCGTAAGAATGGCGGTATCTGGGATGAGGAAAAGGCCATAGAAATGGCGAAAAGAAGAGAGTTACACAAGCAAGCAGAGAAGGAAGACATAGAAGAGAGAAGTAGAAAGCGAAAGAATAAAGAGGAGATTAGTGGCACATTCTATAAACAGAAGTATGCGCATTTAATCGGTCAAGAGGCAGCGCTCGATGCGGCGCATAAAACGAATATGAATAAAAGCTATGGAGAAGTGCCGAGTGCAAATAAAAAGGATCAACGTTCAATAGAACAGACGATGGCGGATATTAAAGCTAAGAAAATGAAAAAGATTGAAACAGAGAAGCAGTCGGCAGAGGGTAATGAAAGTATCTAGTATTTAATACATTTTCTTCTCAAGTGTATTATGGGTTTGTGATATATGGAGTTATTTAAATTGTCATGAGTTAAAGTTGAAGGATTTGTTCTGTTTTAACTTGATAAAATGAATTATTAGAACAGTACTAAAAACACATCTTATATATACTTACTCAGTATTCAATGTTATCTATATCTTGAAGTAATAATAACACCATATAAAACATACCTTAAATCCACATTCAATTTTACTATCAAGTAAATCAGTTCTAAAATTTGAAATATAGAAAGATGAAATTTGTCTAAAAAGCTAGAATTTACATTTCATTGAACTCTTCAAATTTAAATCTTACGACCTACGAAAAAAATTACTCTTTGCAATATGAATTTAGATCTATCACATATCGCACTTTTGCTAAAGGGCGAACACTAGAGTAGCGTTCGAGAGCATTATAAATTATAGTTATATTACGACTGAATAGATAGGTACAATAACGAATAGCAATTAATAGTATTACACACCAAATTTTCTCACATTAGACGTTTAACCGGAGTAAGAAAGTAGGCTGTGATGAAAACCCTTGTGTCTCAAAGACCTAAGTAAGTTAAATCCTGTGCTTACCCTTATTCTTAAATATTTTTCATAATGTACCCGCAACTTAGAATAACATAAACTTAAATTTTAACAAACATAAACTTAAATTTTAACAATATTTTTGCCTTAGTAATATATCAAATTGATATTCATCTGAAGTATATTTTTTTTTATATATTATTCCTCTAGCACATTACTAGTTAGGCTGGTTTTAGAGTCAAGCTGTTGCACTAAAATCCTTCATTAGGACAGGTGACAGTGACAGACAGAATAAATGTTCTAATATAAAAGGCATAAATAACTACCCAAGAAGCTTATATCTAATACACTGGAGATTGCACTATGACCATTAACTTGTTACAAGAAAATATGACCTTGAATGACGCCTGTATGTTTTTTTATCCTTTTCACACCAACTTGCCAATAGCTTATTAGATATAAGCTTCTTGTAACTACCCAATAAATACATTCTGTGTGTGTTCAAGTATACTTTTATGTGAATATAACAATAACCCGCCGAACTTAAAACAGTTATGAATTATGACTGGTTTAAATACTATTAGTATATACATTTTAAAATTACCTGCCTTTTATTTGTAAGAAACCTATTATTAAATGAAGTTGTCATTATTGCAGTACCTAGATCATATAATAATGTACTCTTCCCATCTTGCTACCCATACTTACAAACATTTCTTGTGATTGAAGTATTTAGTTGAAAATATTGAATATTTTTATACCAATTGAGCAATACAAATGTAATTAGCAAAGCAATAGTTAGAATCAACGTAGAATAATTGTATACTTCTGATAATATAGAATTAGTTAGTTAGTACTTAGAATTTTAGAAGAATTTTAGGGCGGCCGTACACGGACCGCTTCAAGCAGTTGAGACCGACCGCTTGAAGCCGCGACCGCGCGGTGAACTATAGGCATTCATTCACCGCGGTACACGTGACGGCTCGAGCCGTCGCGACCGCTTAAGGGCGTCAACTGCATGACGAAATTCCACCGTGCCATTGACGGCTCGCGAGCGGTCGTGAGGCATACACTGACTGCTCGAGCCGTTGACTGCACTAGAGCAGTCGACGACTCCCTTCCTCCCTGAAAATCAATGACTTGACTAGTCAAAAAAATCAACCTCTCGAGCGGTTGGTAGCGACGGCTCGAGCGGTCAACAACCGACGGCTCGAGCAGTTGACGCCGACCGCTCGAGCCGTCCGTGTACGTCGCTCAGCCGTTAACTGCTCGAGCGGTCCGTGTACGGCCGCCCTTAGAATCAAACGAATCATAAAAAAACATGGCGGCACGTTGACATTGTAGGGGCTTGTTATGTGCGGGTGTAATGAAAGATGAATAACTACGCAAAGGTTATATTTCGTTAACTACATATATATATTCGGTATGTAATTAATATTCGACCTAATGCGACCAACCCGCGTCCCGACAAGCCCTTAACTAACTGTGCATAACGCACAAACTGTTTATATACGAGTTACTGTGTGAACCTATGGTGGGAACTTTCTTAGTAGGTACTACACTTGAAATATTTCGGTAACTCGTAAATTGGCTTGTCGTCGCTACAACATGTCATTATAACGCGCGTAACTTCGAAAGACCGCAGGCCGCAACAGTGTGCTTAAAAATGAAATAATTATCATTATACCGATGTATTATTTATCCGGAAGCCTGCTTTTTGTATTTTATTACGTTTGAATATGATAATTTTAAAGCGACGAAGAGGTCAGTATAACAATATATCCATTTCTTTCCTCGGTGATTTAATTACGTTTTGTCTCCCTCACTCTTTCCGCCTGTAATATCTGTTAAGTTTTCCATTGGATCATAAAATGTTTTACGGTATATGTCATGAAATAATTCAAGATCATTATGGAATATATTAATTAAGATGTGATTGTAATTAATGAGTTATGTAAGCAATAATAAAATAAATTATTGAAATATTATGTACTAAAATAATGCAGTAAATTTCAATATGGTTTGTGTACTATTGTACCTAAATAAAACTATAAAAACCTGAAATGTTTTCAAATATTGACAATTTTACACGATAAAATAATTAATAACGACCTTAGAATACATATTATATGTATGTAATGTGTATGTATAAACTGATGTAGAAGCGGTTTATGCGAAAAAACAGCATTTAAAGCTATAGGGCAGTTAAAGCCGTTCCGCGGTAGACAAAGATAGAATATACATTTAAACCAAGCCGAAAAATAAAAATAAATTCCTACTTTGTGGACCACCATTTTTGTACGGCATCTGTGTCATACTATTTCAATACTGCTTTTAATCCATTATTCCGCAATTCCGTACAAAAATCATGGAGACAAGGGGAAAAAATCTCTACCTGTACTTTCGAATTCTTATCTGCACTCAGGTGGACAGCTTACAAGTGACGGCATAGTGCTAAAGCTTATTATTTTATGCTATTATATCGTACTAGATAGGTCACCTGGTGGCTCATATGACCCATATTTTTTTCAACATGGGCCTGTAGTCTATTAGCAACGTAACTGACTAAACACAACCAAGCCAAATTAGCTGACTTCAAACGGAATGTGTTTTTACTGTATGCCGCTTCTACCTCAGTTTAAATATGTATTCTAAGATAACCATGAAATAAATTACTATTAACGGGTATCATGAAATCTATTAAAATTTCAATCATAACATCTAAATGGGAAAGCATGTGCAGCACAGTTTCAAATGTGAAAAAATTTCATCAATTTTATGCATGAGATGCATTTAAGCGCGGCCGTACACGGGCGGCTCGAGCACTTAACGGCTGAGCGACGTACACGGACTGCTCGAGCGGTTGGTCGTTGACTCGAGCTGTCGTGACAAACCGCGCAATTGACGGCTTGTAGCGGTCGCGACGGCCCGAGCAGGCCGTGTATGGCAGTGAATGAATGTCTTTAGTTCACCGCGCGGTCGGAGCTTCAAGACGTCGGTCTCAACTGCTTGATGCGGTACGTGTACGGCCGCCCTAACATACCCATAACCCACATATTCCAAATATTATTATAATAAATCATACCGAGTGGTGTATTATTAGACAAGTTTATATTTAATAACTTTTTCAAGCATATGTTTCATAATTCATTGACTACCATTACCTACCACAATGTATAGAATATTACTGTGTTGTGTATTAATAGCTATTTTTGTACCTGACAGTACTTGGAATTATTGATGTAAGGTTAGCAAATTAAAAGTATGCTGAAATTGTGTATTTTTATTTAAACTCCTTTAGACCTAATTCACACGAGAGCTTTTTTAACGTCCGTTAAAAAAGCGTCCAAATAGAACAAATGCATTCCCAAGTATATGTTCACACGTCAGCGCTTTTAAAGCGCGACGCTTTTTTATCGCGCAGTGTTGTATTTTCAACGCTCGGCGTTGGGCGTTAAATAAAATAGACCATAGGAAACTTCTTACTATTATTCAGACGAGCCGCGAGCGCTAAAAAAGCGCCGGCGCTGCGTTCAGTATGCCGCACGCTCGCTCAGCGGTAGCACGTGTTTGTTGTGCTTATAATCATCAGAAAATCGATACGATGTCGTGGATTGTTGATCCCGAACTATTAATTATAGATGTGGAGTCTCGTCCGTTCCTGTATTCAAAATCGTTATAGACATTTGAAAATAATTAAAAAAATTCCGGGGTATTGCCTTAACTCTTCGTACAGTGTCACAAACTGCCCTTTTAAGTATCTCTGTTCATTCAGAGGATGTACCCAGAATGCCTTTTGTTTTCTTTTTCGTCTTTTAATAACACAAATCGCTAGTGCCATTAATTTAGCAGGAACCATTTCCACGTCTTACTGAAGCCAGAGACGAGACATGAGTGATTTTAAAGCGTTAGTATGAACAACCACAGAGAGAACGTTTAAAAAGCGCCAACGCCGGGTTTTAACGCAACGCTTTTTTAACTCTCGTGTGAATGAGGTCACAATGTAGATAATTTAGTATAAAAAAATATACCTACTCTTTATTCAAAGCTTTTCTAAAGCTTTTAAAAGCACTTAAATAGCAACATTGTATATTATGATGCACCCGATTAAGGATCTAAGGATGCACCATACAAAGTTTCTCGAATTTAAAAAAAATATTCGTGCGAATAGGTATTTCGTGTTTTTTTTTTCGTTCGTAGTTCGCGTCGACATTCGTAGACGAATATTTCGACGAACACGAATGTGTAAATGCACCATTAGATATTGCAATTTAGCCAAGAAAATTATTCTTTAGGTAGATATAAATTATAAGGGCATATAATAACTGGGAAAGTATAAATAAAACCGCATTTCACATTTTTTGAACATTTATTTACCATTAACACGCAATAGACAAACTTTACAGCTCACAAAACATAGGAATAGGAAGGTTGTGTGAACGTTTTAACATCTATAGATATGTTCTATATTTTAAAATAATTTTAATAATAATTAATTTGTGTACATATTGTGCTCACGTTACAACATAAACTAAACATTAAAATATGTAACAACCCATAGTCACAATTCAGATTAAACTTTTTAATTGACATTAATTAACAAAACTAATACTGTGATATTTAACTTTGATATGTAGGGTTAATAACATGATTTGTTAAATAGTTAAAATACAACATCCAAAGCTTTCACTACTATAAATATATTTTAAATTAATCGTAGGAGATATGCTTACAGAAGTTCCTAAGTCCTATCATAAGATAACATTTTACAATGGTGTTAATTGTTATAGCTGCCACGTTTAAAGACGCTTGTAGCATTCTCTTAGTTTTGTTCAAAGACAAACCAGTCTTTATTTGCGATTAAAAAAAACAAGTAATTATGTAGGTATGTGCCAAGACAAGACCTTTCTTGTAAAATCGTATTTCAAAAATATCAGAAAAATCAACGTGCAATTCATTTGTGTAAAATATATGATACAATGCAATAAAAATAATTACATCTCCATCTTTATTAATTTATGGAAGGATTTCCATAGACAATTTGTAATAAGAAGCATTACCAAATAGTTACATGACTTTCCTAAAAATACAATAATCTCTGGAAACATTACGCTAAGCTGATATAGCATTCTGTGATATTGCAATTAAAACTATATTTAATTATTATCCATCATTATTGTCGGACATCTTTATCTACAGTAAACGTCTAAGCTATAAATACATATCAACAGGTTATATAATATAGAATAAGATCAGCAATATTAGTCAAAAATGTAACAACAATAAATTTTATCACATCAAATATTATCTAGTTCTACACGTATATTATATGCAGTCATTTGCATGTTATTATATGTATATAAATCTAATTTTCCACCTACGGATGGAAATTAAGGACTAGGCCAATTTAGGCGATTATATTTTTATTTTGAATACAACTATTTTAGCAAGATACAACAATATTTATGGAAATGAGATGTTACACAATTGTAGGCAATGATACTATGAGAAAAAAGGTAGGTATAGGTTACCATAACATATCTTCAAAAATGGCACACTAACGCACACACGATTAGCTGTCGAATCGTGAGTGCGTGTGCGAAGGTGCCGTTGCATGGCATGATTAAAACATTGTGAGCAAAACAGCGACAATATTCTGAATAATAAGCCGAATTTCTATGCAACTCCCGGAGCGCTTTTAACCAACCCTTTTACTTAGAATATCATTGGTTGGCCGAAGATTATCTGAGGCGAACAATTTTATTGTCTTGATAAAATCTACTAGTTTGAAATGCCCTTATATGGCAAAGGACAACTTATACAGCCTAATATAATGTCACACTACTCTATTATTCAAACTTTTATTGTCATGGAGAAAAAGATGTACTTATTTAGTTATTTTAATACTGAATAAAACCGGCCAAGTGCGAGTCGGGCTCGCGCACAAAGGGTTCCGTAGCAGCAAATATAATAAATTACAGTTAAATCAACCTATCTCAAAAACTATAAGAGATACTTTGATCAAACCAAAAATCGTTGAAAGAGTTAATTAGCATGCATCACCTCTATTTTTTTTAGAATTTTATACCCCGTAGTTATAAAAATAGAGGGGGGGGGACATACTTTTTACGACTTTGAGAGCTGATATCTCAAAAACCGTTCACTTTAAGAAAAATGTTTTTTAGAAAACTTTATATCATTTTAAAAGACCTTTCCATTGATACCCCACACGGGTATGTACATCGAAAAAAAAAATTTCATCCCTCAGTTACATGTATGGGGGGCCCCACCCCCAATTCTTTTTTTTACTATTTAGTGTCATATTTTTGTAGCGGTTCATACAACACATATTCCCATCAAATTTCATCACTGTAGTACTTATAGTTTCCGAGTAAATCGGCTGTGACAGACGGACAGACGGACAGACGGACAGACGGACATGACGAAACTATAAGGGTTCCGTTTTTGCCATTTTGGCTACGGAACCCTAAAAACCACAATAACAACTGTAAACTTATTGTAAAAGTTAATTATTCGATATTTATTTTTTATTATCATAAAGTATTGTCTTCACCTTACAAGTATTGTCTCGCTAAATTTATAATTATTTTATTTAAAAATGTACCAGTTAAAACTTTGTCATGATGTTATAAATCATAAAATTAGATTCATCGTTAACATTAATTAAACAAGAGTAAATATAAGAATATCAAAAATTATCTTTGTAACAGTTAAGTAGGTTGATATAGTTAAATTATAATTATTTTTCTGTAAAAAGATTTTCAAAAACAAGTTTTCAATATATGTAGAATACACAACTATTGATAATAATTATTGTAGTATTACTTTAAATAAGTAAACAACAACAACAGTATGTTTATTAAAATTATTGTCATATGTTTCCTCTCATTAAATTATGTAAATTCACAAAAATGTAAATTATTTAGAATGCTACAATTCATACTAAAACATATTTTCAAAAAATTACAGATGAAGATATTCTGTATAAAACAATTTTTTAAAATATCTATACTTTATGAAAGACGCACACATTATCGATAATAATGTGTTCGTAGTTTTGTACGATTATTATGTGCACTTAGAAGGGCAGAAGTCTTGGCCTTCTCAAAGTTGTCTTGATAAATAATATCTAGTAATAGAATTAACGATATGTGAATCAAAGTACGTTGGATATGAATTATAAAGAATCACTTTCCAAGATAAACGATAGCTAGGTACCTACAGGAAGTAAAATGTGTACTTTCCTGTCTTTCACCGTATAATATGCTATTTCGATGCCTTCTTCTCGTTTTCTTTCTTCCTCTTAACCAAATTTTCACGAGTTATTAGTAAGTATGTATATTATTGTTTATTGTCATAGGCCAACATTTTAGCTATCTTACGATCTTTACGATGCATTTTGAAGACGACTTTTTGATAATTTTCTGTAGTAAGTACCTATGTAGGTACTTTTACTTTACATAGTTTTAATAGATATACAATATGTCTATCATAAGATCATCCAATTTCCTAGCATTTCATTATTGTGCTACATATTGAATTCAACTTAGAGCTACACTAATCGAAACCTTTGTGCGCACATTTTACGTGATACCCAAGTACCTATTCCTCATCATCGGTTTCGCAGCAGCCTGGCCAGCAGCAGCCTTCAGTGCCGTCTGGTCTGGTGCAGAATAGCAGGGTCTCCAGCTTGGAGACTGGATGAGGTTCTATGCCGTGGAAGTCGCGAAGATCTTCTGCAGGGAACCAAGCGCGTTCCTCGTCTTCTATTACTGGTATACCGAAGTATCTGGAATGTTAGGATTGTTGGAATAAATATATTGTATGCAAATAAATTTGATTTTTATTTTTACTATCTTCTTGTGAATACGACAGTATCTAAGCAATCACTAAATGCCCTATTTTTTATGCAATTAAAAAAACATTCATGATAAGATAAGCTAAGACTTGGTTTCCTATGTGTTGCGGAAAATCTTACTACCTAGACTAAATTAGTTGGTGAAAATAATTAAAATAAATGGTTATTGCGTGTGGTGTGCAACACACTACCTTAGAATGTTTAAATTTTTTTTTAATATGAAAATACCTATAAAATGCGAATTTAATAGTCGCGCATTAACATACCTGCAAATTGCCAATCCAGGAATCCACAGAACAGAAGCCAAAACGAGGACCAATACCAATAGAATGGCCCAGATCGGCCAAGGTTTCCTGACAGTGTCGCCTTCAGAGCTGATCCAGGCATCATACCCGGAACCCTCCACAGCTAACTCCGCAAAGGAGGAGATCAGGATCGATATCATGGCTAGAGGGGAAAGGTACTTCCAGCAAATCAGCCAATATATGCCTGGTCGCTGGCCCGTCATTGCCTCTATGTCGTCAGCAAATCTACGGAATAATGGTTGAGGCTTAGAATAAGTATATAGGTCACTGTATTGGTCGCTGTACAGAAGAATAAACGGGTAATACGGGTATGGGTCAATATCTACTATTCGAAGATTGAAACTTATCAGCAATATTGTATTTTTGTTGCGTGGGTGTTTGCTGTTTTATACTAATATGTATTGAAAATTATAAAAGAAGTATAGGTAGGTATGTATGTATAACTAAATTGTTAAAACCACAACTGTCATTGATATCATCTAATTAATTAGTTATATAGCTTATATGTTATTCTGGTAACAGCTATCACTGACAAGTAGGTACCATCAAAATCCGTTCAGTGGTTTTCGCGTGAATGAGGAACAAATATACATTTTCTAATAACTTTCACTTATATGTATATTATTAGGAGGAAGTAAGGTTAAGATAAAAAAAGTATAATTATTCAGAACCTTATTGGAATGTACAACACACATTTCGGTTGATCTATCGTGCTATCTCCCTCGCACTTATGACTTATAGCTAACATCTACGCAAATGGATAAAAAAGATTTGTTTCTTTCATTGCGAGGGCTTATGTTGGCTGTTATTCTTTGTCATTTTTACATGAAAACATTTTCACGTTAAGACTACGATTGATTGAAAATCCAATAAGGATAAATACTTTTATTTATCATTCTTTAAAGCAGCTTATAGAGCTTTCGGGGTAATCCTTTATGTTTATTTATTTTTTGTGCGTTATTCTTTTAGTACATGTATCATTAAATTTAGGTTAAGACTACGTTTACTTAAAACTTATCTAAAAAACAATATTTATAAATAACTAGCTTTTCGCCCGCGTTTTCAAAGGAAAACCCGCATAGTTCCCGTTCCCGTGGGATTTCCGGGATTTCGTCATTTTCCCGGGATAAAAAGTAGCCTATGTCCTTTCTCGGGTATCAAAATATCTCCATACCAAATTTCATGAAAATTGGTTTAGTAGTTTAGGCGTGATTGAGTAACAGACAGACAGACAGAGTTACTTTCGCATTTATAATATTAGTATGGATTTAGACGAACGTACTACGACTCTACGGCGTAGAGTTTACGCCGTAGCAAGTAATCTTTATTGATTTCATAGACCGCAATGCTCTCTCGTACCTTCTGTTAGTATTTTTAATTTAAATATTACAATAATTGTTTTTAATAAAATAAAAATAAACGAGAATTAATACATTTATAAAAAATATATATGAGTATAAAATACCTATGACTTAAAATACGTAAATTTAAATAATATGTGTTATATAAAGCAAACATTATGTCTAAAATATTTGTATCGAGATATATTTAAATAGACAAATATTAATTGGCATTTTATCGAAATGCAAACTGTGTTTACTAAAATGTAATTGAATGGCACCCTTTGACCTTTAGTGACAACCCACGCTGACATAAAACGCAAGCAGAATTCAAATGCAGTATATGAACACCCACGAAATGGTTGAAAGGAAAAACAATTTTGCTGGATTATTCAGAACTGACTGAGCATACAAGACTATTTAGTATGCTCTTTTATTATCAACTAGATTTCCGCCCGCGGCTTCGCCCGCGTTTTCAAAGGAAAACCCGCATAGTTCCCGTTCCCGTGGGATTTCCGGGATAAAACCTATCCTATGTGTTAATCCAAGTTACCCTCTATATGTGTGCTAAATTTCATTGTAATCGGTTTAGTAGTTTTTACGTGAAAGAGTAACAAACATCCATACATCCATACTTACAAACTTTCGCCTTTATAATAGTATTAAGATAGAGTTCTGTTTATTACGTTTCCTTTGAAAATTTGTAATTAATGTAACTAGCAGCCTAGTTACATACCTACATGTTCCTCTAAACCTAACTTTATCTGTAATTATATTGAAATATGTAGACCATTATTTGATGAGATTCATTAATGAAATATGTTTTTAAAATTATATCAGATTACCTAATTATAATGAGTAGATACAAAATATTTACAGATACACATTCCAAATTATATTTTATTTAACCATTTAATAATAAATTGATTCTATCAAATGTAAAGAATATAAAATATTAATTGAAAAAGAAAAAATAGTTAAAAAATAACTTATCACTTACCTCTTAACTCCATAAACGTAAGAAATTCCAATGCATTCAAACAGCGCTATGATCAGCAGCGGGAAGTTACCGCTATACATATCGAACAATAGAAAAATATAGCTGCCAGCACCATGTGCGAACCCCATTGATAATAAACAACATAACAGGCATATGCCGCCTGTCAAATATTCCTTCCTCAGATTCGGGAATAGCTTCATATCCACGATCGATGTCACCACACCCTCTAATGTTCCAAATTGTGAGTCTATGCCCAAAGTGAAGAGCATTAAAAAAAATAAAACGGACCAAAATTGCGCGCCAGGAAATTGGTTTATCGCTTCCGTGAAAATTATGAACGCGAGGCCGGTGCCAGATGCTGTCTGCAAATGGAAAAATGTTTATTGTAGTTGAGTGCTTTCGTATTTTGGGTTCGTCGAAAATATTTTTTGTGAGGGTCTGTTTTCATTTCAGGTTAGTTTCGCCTTCATATTTTAAATTCATCGTAAGAATTGAATGATATTTCCATTAATAGGCTTATTAAGTAAGCAATTGTAATTGAATGTACTTGATAATGAAGCATAGAACCAAGTTAAAAATATTTTAAATAATATTATTATATTGTAAGTAAAAACTAGTTATTCATAACAAAATAGATATTCATAACAAGGATCAAATGTGATTTTCTCATACATTATTTTATTAAATAAATCCGAAAATACTCGGATCGGAAGGATCAGGAAATCGTTACACTAGTTCTGCAATAATATGTGTTATTATTTAGCTCAAGCGTGCACGGAATATTTCAATAAAGTTCCACTTTGGCTGACGTCCAAGCTGCGGAAATGAAGCTATAAACCGGATTTAGATGCAACCAAATATTATATAGGGTAAAGTAAATGTTGAATTATGTTATAAGTAATAACTTACATTATCTAATTCCTTCTGTAAATCACACTCCGGCAAATGTGGCATGATTAAATGCGTTAAATTTCCATTCAGTTCAATCGTCACGTTTGTTCCCGGTTCTGGGATTACCATACTCGTATATGCTGGTCCAAAAATTTCTAGAAGCGTCTCGTTCCTTGTTCCTAAACATTTCTCATAGATCATAGTCGCTTTGAACCCAATAATTGAGAACACAACGATGCCAGCGAACATAGACGTTAAGCAGTTAGTCATAGATACCATAATAGCATCTCTGTAGCAGTTATTGTCGACGGGGTTGTACGAGCTGAAGGCAATCAGGCCTCCAAACGCCAAGCCTAAAGAGAAGAATATCTGTGTTCCCGCTTCTAGCCAAACAACGGGATCTAGAATCTTGTGCCATTTGGGTGTAAATAAATGTATCAAGCCATCTCCCATTCCTTTTAAAGTAATCCCTCTGAAGAAGAAGATCACCAGGACTATATAGGGGAACGTGGCGGTGACGTATACGACTTTGCCTGAAGATGCAATTCCTTTGATCATGCACATGTATACTAAGATCCAGGCTATAATAAGGGCAAGGGCGATTTTATAATTAAAGGTTTCTGGGTAATTGATATCCTCCGATACTTGTAATGTGGTCCGGTACCAGAAATATTGGGTAGGACTGCTCAGCTGCAACAAAAGATATATCATTAAGTCATCGTAATTTAGATAATATGCCTAAAAGTTAACAACCCTCTTTAGCGTAAAATTCTGGGTAAGTCCAAACAGGGAAATAAAAAGTCGCAAACAACCGATCACAATAATACCTCCGCTTATTTCTATTTATAGTGCCAAATGAACAAAACTGAATCTCACCTTGACACATTTCAATGAATAAATTATCAGAATGAAAGCACACGCAATTAATTTAATTTAAATTATTCATCTCGATCAATCATAATTATGATATTGCTATATCTACAATTAACTGAATATAATTTCTATATTGTCACAAACATATTATATCAATTTGTAGTACAAAAAACAACATGTTAACTTATACGTAGGTTTCTAATAGCTTCCAACATGAAAGAAAATAATAGTTTATGTACGTCCCTCATAATCCATCATTCGAACTGCAATGACACATTCCCAATTAACAACGCCACGCTAGTGTTAACGTGACCCAGTTCGAAGCATTCCCTACTAGCTTCACACATGGATTTCCTCTACTACCTACCACCCTTTTTCAAAAATTCGAATGAAATGCTTAAAATTTAGGCAAATATCACAGTGGGGAGTTTATGTTTGATACTAAAATCTTATGAAACATTTGGAGGCATGATTTATTTTAACAACAATCCATACTAAGTAATACCTGTGTATCTAAAACTATAGTTGATAAAACTAGTAGCATAAGTTATTAAATTTATTTACCATTCCCTATTGATTCCCTTCGTTTTCTTAATTTAATCCATACTAATATTATAAATGCGAAAGTAACTCTGTCTGTCTGTCTGTTACTCAATCACGCCTAAACTACTGAACCAATTTGCATGAAATTTGGTATGGAGATATTTTGATACCCGAGAAAGGACATAGGCTACCTTTTATTGCGAAATATGTACCACGGGCGAAGCCGGGGCAGACCTGTAGTTTTAAATACGTCATTATGTAGGTACATATTATGTTAACCCCGCTTCTGTGATAACTTTATTAATTATTCCGCCCCGGAATGCCGTCTAACTATAGTTGTGATCATTAACTAACAAGACACGACTATTATGATAAACCGGTAACAGATTCAACACCTTTAATAGATTCTCTACAGCAGCCCTAATGACGATCAATATTCGTAACGCCCACGCTTTATACTAGGGCTGCCACTCGCCACTTATAGAACAATACTCCTACTCATTCCTATTTAGAAATAAGCTATTATTCCTCGTGCCATCTGTTAGACTTCCTGCATCGTTAATCGTTATTTATAGATGTAGAGACTATAACTTTATTTTTGCTATAACCTTAACGTTTTTCAAGAAGGTCAATCCAAGTTTCATTTATTTTAAAGTAAGTATTTATTAATTCGCGCTTAAAATAGTTAAAGGTTAATTCAAATCGTATTTCAAACTTGGCTGAGAATTAATAATTACATAATGATAAACATAAAGTTAAGCTAAAAACCTTTTTTAAAAATAAGCTTTCCTTTACGTGACTGACCACAATTATTTAGAACAACATCACATAATTTTTGAGTTATTCTTAGAAAGCATTTGATACCCATATACCACTACATTATTGCAAATAAATATAATTTGAATTTGAATTATATGTATTAGTACTGTTAGTAGTGAAAATAAATCCAATATCTGCTTGAAAATTGAGTTTGCAAGATTACCATCTAAAAATATATTTTATAAATTTTATTTTTACTATACCGATATATAATAGATATAGAAGATTAACCCACGTAATAAAACTTCAAAATGATAAGATATTATTAATATAAATTAAGGCAACTACTTCCGAGATGATTTCGGATAGTACTTAATCTTTTTATTCGTATTATCGTATAGCCTCTATTGAAAGCTGAAATAGAATATGGATCAAATCTTTTATCAATTTTCTTTCAAAATATAATACGTTACAAACTAAAAAAAGACGTGTGGCACTCGGGGACTGCCGCGGTAAAGCTATTGCATGCCTTCAAGCCACACCTCCGCGCCCGTTGGAGTGGGGAGCGTGAGGTTTTTCGTTACGCAATTTCTGGATTCGGTCCCCGCGCTCAAGGCCCACGATAGAAGCTAATAGCTATGCAATAGCTTAAAAACATAATATTAATAATTATTAGAATTATGAACATAAAATATAGTGTGCACGCTTTAGAAAATATTTTAAAAAGAATTATTGTAATTTCGTATGATAATTATATCTAATAAAAAAATCCTTTATTGCTTATTTTACGAAGTAATAGTAAATTCAGCGATTCTTAAAGGTTTCAAAACTCTCATTTTCTAAGCAAATTCGATTAAAAATTTATTTAAATGAAATCGAATGAAATAACCATAAAAATAAATAACGGCTACGGGCCGTCTTTTTAATCTCTTTCTTCTTTTTAATTTCACATTTATTATAAGGCTTTGAAAAGGTTATTAATTATTATAATAGCGCTTGCAAAATTATAATATTTAAATGTAACATTAAACCTAAGGTCATATTGTAAAAAGATAGGTACATGAAATAATATATTTGAATAACAATAAAATAATAAATACGAAAGGGTCAAGCCGTATTCAGCAAAAATCACGATTACTTTATTAAACTGAAAAATTTCATAAACTATAAAGCAATGTCGTCAAAAATAAACTCAGTTAACTTTCTAGCGAATAAAAACCATTGAATTTGGAAATCTTTAATACGTAGGTACCTATTTCATAAATTATCAAATAACCATTTACTTATTTAAACATTAAAATAAAGCCGAATTAAATTAAGACTCACAATAAATCTAATTTTATCTTTATACCTACAACCCTTTTCAGGATAAAGGATTCGTAGACCCACTCGTAGCCCTATTCGTAGCAGATGAATACTGCTTGTTCTACGCCGTAGTATAAAGCCGTCTCCGTTTGTAGATTCAAGTCTTTGTAATTGAAACAAACCTTGGCCTTTCGCCAAAATAATTTCAAATATAAAGATTTAAGATATTTTAAGTAGAGTTTTTAATTAAAGCCTATGTGCAATTTTACAAAAGAACAGTGAAGAATATCATCGTAATACGTTAATAATTATCGGTTCGAAATTCATTTTTACTTCTCTGTTTAAGATAATATCGCGAAAAAAATCATGCTAATAAATATGTGCAACATATAAACTCAAACTCAAACATTTATTTATTCACTTAGACTTCTTTTAGAAGCAATTTCGAATCGTCATTACATATTTTAACATTTACCACCGATTTGGAAAGCAGTATCTATGGAGGAGAACCGGCAAGAAACTCCATAGTTGCTCTTTTAAAATCATGTCAATAATACAATTCAATTTTACATAATATGTAACTTATATCTAATTACATAATATATCATAATATGCCAAAGATATAATTTCATTCAATTTTACGTAACTAAATCTGAACTATATTTTTACAACTCAATCTACGACCATTCCAGAAATATGACGAGCTATTTTAAAACAGGAAAAAAATATTTCCAATCAAGGCTATAAAAAGTGCTACCAGAAAAAAGTTATCGACAATTTTTACTAAAGTTACGTCAAAGTTTTCAATTTATATCTCCAATCAGGCGTTAAGTTGCAAAGTTTCCGTCCATTTATGAAGCCTTTTAGAACTTTGTTAAACCTTTAAAAATAAGCCCTAAGTAGGCTAGTTAATATGAATCAAGTACTTTGTGAAAGGACAAAACTTTTTGCCGATTTCGTTTTAGATTCGACCCTTTTCAATATATTTTTATCAATTTACAGAACCAAGACTTAGTTTAATAGGGCTATTGAAGTACATACCTAGATATACACTTAAACATATAATTATATTTTTATGTGTATTTAGAAAAATAACTTTACCATCTAATTTCAAATAACATAAAACAAATAACAACAAACCATGTTATATCACTACATCATTTTACTTCTACATAGTTATACAATCATTATTTACATAGAAAAAAATCAATTTAAACAAAATTAACACTTACATAACGTAAATCCGCAACATGTTTCAACGAATCAATAACGGTACCAGATGTTCCGATATTAATTAATTTTCATATTTTGCAACACAGAAGCTCCTTTTGTGGTTTATTCTTTTTTATTATTATGGCAGTGCTATCTCGTCAATATTCAGATTTAAATTATAAAAAAGAGAAAATCCATTGTTTTTAGCTAGTTCATCAAGCGAAGTATTGAATTCAAAGGATTCATTTGCGTATATTTTTTGAATACAGAAATTAGGTATTGTTAGATTTTTAGGTCTGCCGTCGAGTATTTTTCAGTCACAAAATAATAGTAACAAAATTTCGGTAGGTACATGACCATTGACCATAATACCTAGGTACTTGGATGACCAAATAAATACACTATGCGCTTGTAATTATCGTTCTCAAATTAAAAAAAAATTGTTTGAATTATGCTTTTAATTTTTGATATTTTATCGACATTCATTTTTTTACAAAAAAATCTACTTTGGGAAAGTTCATTCTATTAATGTCGTTTCTTTTTCTACATGAAAATGGACAAACGAGCGAGTGGATCGACTAGAGGTAATCAATTCACCAATACAGCGGCGTCAACAGATGTCAAGATGTCTCCAATCTGTTGTCGCCTTTTATTTATCTCATGGAACTAATAACTTAATAAGTATGAGTATTATTTCCAATAAATATTTGTGTTTCTGATTACGTAAAATCTCGTAATAACTACAATCTAGCATAATTATTATCATGATAAACAATTTTTTGGGTTTTTGTATGTACGTGTAGACATAAGCACCACCCATAAAAGGTATAATAATATAATTTTGAATCAATGAATCAAGTCGAAAACCTTCCTCCATTTATCCTAAGAAAACTTACAGGACATTAAAAAGGGACAAACTTCTCGGCAGCAAAATTGTGAGCCGGGATTATATTATAACCCTGTACCTTTTCATAAAACTTACGACACAGAACACCGTAAAGTTTCCATTCTATAGGTAACTTACATAAGAAACTTTTTAATATCACCCTTTGAACATGTTTATCATGTATTTCTAATAACTTGAGACGTGTGATCTATTTTTGATTAAAGTTGGCTGTTTATCGAAAAGATGTATGTAGAAAAGATTTTATAGATTTTCAGTTTAATATCGGCGAGCGTGAGCCAAAGAGAAAATCACTAAATAATCATCTGTAGAGCTTATATTATTATACTTTGATAGCCTTATATAGGACTCTTCAGACGAAATGTTAACGAAATTTTCATACAAATAGATAATATAGGTAACTATAAGGTTATTCGGCAATAAAAGACTATATTTATCACTATCTCTATTTTAACATAAAAAGTAGATCTTCAAAAAAACTAATAAAACGTAAACATATTAAATACCTATGTAAAAACCACAAATATCCAGTAGCTATACTTAAAATTAGCCTTGATGAATATTTCATATCATATCATACTATTTGTTTAATTATATTTACTCCACAAAACAATAGAGCCTATAGAATATCATAGTAGCCCCATTTCAATTAAAGTTCAATTAGGTATAGGTACGTTACAGGCACATACGTTAATATCTTGACAAAGCCTAGCATACCTCATCAAAGTCAATCTCCTTAGAAAATGATAACGGTAAGCTATTTACGCTGCGACTTAACTTGATTGTTATGCGGGTATTGGTTAATCTTAATCCCTAATGTGATAATAATTATAACAAAATAAGGATATAAGAATAATTATTATTGAATCTTTTGTTTGTTTTATGTAGAAAGAAGAGGTCTCCCGTCTTCAGGGTTCTATTATATTATTTTGTAATCGCATTACATGAAATCTGAATATTTCAAGACAAATAGCGCATGGTACATCGAACCGAAACAGATAAATTTCGTTACGCGTGTAAAACTTACGTATAATATGATTCTGGAAGCAGTTTCCCTTATTTATTCTTTTTAATAAGTACAAAATATGCAAACGTGTAGGCACATTCACTATTATTGACTGTCTTATATCACTTATCAAGCATCATTTCATTTGAAAGAAATTGCTAAGCCTCATTATATCATGTTTACCTACTTACAGCCTACATAAATAACCATTGCTGGTTATTGAGATCATAATTTTCCTGTCAGTTCAATTCACGGCGTAAATTGTCTGGAAATATTTATGAGGTCATAATACGGCCCCAGGCCTGTTTTAGTCCCTAATATCAGCATGTTATAAAGTTATTATATTAATGAATAAACTTTCTACAGAACTTAAGCTCTGTTGTCTGAACCTCTATAAAATACGGTCGATTGAATTTAAGTGATTAATAACAGAAGGATAATTGTTAACACCACTTCACAATATTTTCCCTTAATTAAACATCTTTGACGAGGTCGTTTATTCCGCTCGAAGACTTTTGTAGATTCAAGGAAATATGATATTATTATTACTCGTCTTTTATGAGATTTATTTAGAGATAATACATTTAGAGATAAGAATAGACTGTAAAATAAAAAACCAAATTGAAATATCTAAATTTCACGTTGTTGTTCAGGTATTTGTTTGATTTGGCATCAAATGTAATTAAATTCAGTTTCAGGCAAGCTACAAATTAAACATAAATTGACAATGATATATTTCGTAGTGGATCGGCAACAATGGAGATTAATGAATTTTGTAAAGCTATATTATGTGCAGTGTTTGTCCATTGCAATACAAAATTGAATATGTTTCTACCCTTTTTATTTTGGTTTGGTTCTGATAGGTATCATCAAATTATAGCAAGGAAAAGGAATATTACACACAACAAATTGTTTATAGACTACAGGCACATGTTGAAAAATGTATGGGTCATTTGAACCACCAGGTGACGTATCTAGATCGATATAAGAGCAGCTCTTCCAAAATCTAAAATATATATAGATAATAGCTACCTACTTGAAAACTTTTAGGAACAATGCATACGTAGTATTTATTGTACTTGTAGTTTTCACAAAGTAAACTTAAACCGGTAATTAAACATGTGTATAAGCAAGTTAACAATGTAAGTACATAGGTAGCTAATACCGAAGATGTATGTTCATATAATATGTATCTCTCATTATAGTAGATATATATCCTTTAGTTTCTGTTATCTGTGATATATATATATAGTAGACTAGCTTTCCGCCCGCGGCATCGCCCCCTTTGTCTACTTTATAAATTATTTACTAAAACCGTCCTCTTGAATCACTCTATCTATTAAAAAAACGCATCAAAATCCGTCGCGTAGTTTTAAATATTTACATAGGGACAGAGAAAGCGACTTTGTTTTATATTATGTAGCTGTAGTGATTAACTTAGTAAGGGATACATAATATATATTATGTAATAAACTAAACCCTTCTGCTATTAAGTTTGCGCATCATTTTATATAAGTACTAGCTGTCCCGGCGAACTTTGCACCGCCCTGTCAATGAATGTTGTGTTACCTTTTAGCTGAACTAATTTAGGCTTTGATGAACGTAATACAATGATACAAAATAAATATTTATATGGATTGATATGTAATAGTATTTTATTTTATTACTTCAAACACGTCTCAGAGAAAAATGACTGAATTTTAATAATTTGTGCAGCATGGATTAAGACCTCATTCACACGAGAGCTTTTTTAACGTCCGTTAAAAAAGCGTCCAAATAGAACAAATGCATTCCCAAGTATATGTTCACACGTCAGCGCTTTTAAAGCGCGACGCTTTTTTATCGCGCAGTGTTCTATTTTCAACGCTCGGCGTTGGGCGTTAAATAAAATAGACCATAGGAAACTTCTTACTATTATTCAGACGAGCGCTAAAAAAGCGCCGGCGCTGCGTTCAGTATGCCGCACGCTCGCTCAGCGGTAGCACGTGTTTGTTGTGCTTATAATCATCAGAAAATCGATACGATGTCGTGGATTGTTGATCCCGAACTATTAATTATAGATGTGGAGTCTCGTCCGTTCCTGTATTCAAAATCGTTATAGACATTTGAAAATAATTAAAAAAATTCCGGGGTATTGCCTTAACTCTTCGTACAGTGTCACAAACTGCCCTTTTAAGTATCTCTGTTCATTCAGAGGATGTACCCAGAATGCCTTTTGTTTTCTTTTTCGTCTTTTAATTACACAAATCGCTAGTGCCAATCTTTCTTTCTTTCTTTCTTTCAAATATACCTAACATATAAAAATTAAAACAGTAGGTATTTTTATCATATTCCTTTAAGTAACATGTTTATCGATGACGAGTTTGAACAAATACCTAAGTAGGTACCTACAAGTGGTTTATTAAGAACAAACTTTCCGAGGAATTCTAAGCAAATATAATAATATAAATATCATAAAGATATTACGCAACTGACATTACGTAATTATTTTAGCAGAAACCATTTCCACGTCTTACTGAAGCCAGAGACGAGACATGAGTGATTTTAAAGCGTTAGTATGAACAACCACAGAGAGAACGTTTAAAAAGCGCCAACGCCGGGTTTTAACGCAACGCTTTTTTAACTCTCGTGCGAATGAGGTCTAACTCTTTTCATTCTTTAACTGTTATCGACCACGCCATCGTTTCGTTTCACTTTAGTTGTGATAATAATTTTACCATTATCATTGGGCGATCGACGCTGATACAGTGGGTAACCATCGTTGCCTGTGATGGTCTCTGCCATCAATTTTCGTGGATACCTTTTGGTACACTCACTGTCAACCATGCATGGTGATTGGTGGTTGATGGTGTCACACGGTCCATGAATGATATTCGTGATAACAACGTTATGTCGGTCTAGATCGGTTTCAGGATTAGCAATCCCCGCACACGCATATATTTTATCTGCCCGAATCCTTTCGACTAACCAAATTAAAATGTGTGCATGCTGCAAGCCAGATTGTTGTCATTCGATTGAATACATCCATCATTGAATAATCCCAAAGATGTGTTCCATTAATGTAACTCATCAGTGATCGTATTTTTTGCTTGAAAACACTTGTGGTGATGTCGTGCCGATCACTTGATATTTGTCCGGGAAGCAGCAGTTGAATAATTTCCATCCATTTCGGATTACATACATATAAATGTAATGAATAAATCTGGCCGACCATAATGACGAACATATTATTATGTCATTGCATCTTGCGCATATTCACTTGGGCTACCTGTGTATGTCGCCGGTAAAATAATCAATAGACCAACATTTTCTGCACCTTCTTCTGTGCTAATTGCATCGCATAAATAGTACATCCATCTTCAAAACGCAATTTAGCTTGTTTATAGCAATTTGATAGCAATATTGTTGACGCAGTCGACGAAATCGCAACAAATAATTGTCAGAATTTTTACATTTTTATAGAATTTTTTTAATTCGAACTAAACTTCTTGGTTAGTTTCCCCACCAAAAATACCTTATTAATTTCTGAAAACACGCGTAAACACAAACATTTGAGGAATTTTTATGTATCTGCTTTTATTGCACTTTTTAATAATTGATTTTAAAATAAATAGAAACAATATTTATTCACCCTTTTTAATTTTTTATTATTTTACACATAATACATTTTTGAACGCATGAATGTCAAACATTATTTTCCGTATTTAACAGGATTGACAACTAATGATTGACATGTACGAAAATCAAAATTTTGGGAAAATATTTATTCGTCTAGTTTTTGTTGTTTTTATGATTTATTCTTCTATTCTGGACGGAGACAAATCCAACGAATCTAAAACCATGAAAATTGGTTCAGTAGAACTCGAGTTATAAGTGTTGGAACATACAGACTTTCTTTTATATTATATAAGTATGTATATTTTAATTCAAAAAGCATTTATTGTGTAGTATTAATATTGAAATCCCTTGAGTTTTACGATCGTGTGATAGTTACATCACAAAAGAATTATCAAGCATCTTGAGAGTTGTTTTTTTTTTTCGATATATATGTATATTGAAGGCGACTGTACTATAATATATGCACATATTATATTGAAGTCAAATAGCTTAATCAGCAATTTAATTAAGAGCCTAGTTAATTAAACGGATAATAAACTAGTTGGCTATACGAGATACATATAGAGCAATTGCGTCGTAGAGCCTCATTCATAGAGTACATTTCCAAAGCTCATGGCCAGCGATGACCTTCCATTCTTCTGTCGTTTAGTCGCTATAGATTTTCTCTGGTTGTTTAACTAGTTTTGGAAATACAGTTTTGGCTTTTTTGTAACGTATGGTACAATGTGAAATTGAAAACGTCCTTAAATACCTAAACATTCGTACATTACTGTCATAAATTGTATTGAGTATCATCACCCGTAATTTTATATAGGATTTTTTTTAATGGGGTATACTTACAGCGCATTCTGGTTCAGTTGTATACGATCCATTACTGAAATATTTCTTCGGGCATTCCGACCACGGCAATTCTGCTTGGAAGCTCTGAGCGAAATAGAACAGGCACCAGGCTATTATAGAATTGTAGTACAAGGCGACATTGAAGGAAACCACCGCGGAACTTATTCCAATCCCACCCAAATATGGGGACACCTGATGCCACACGCCAATTGCACCCTTTCGCAAACGTTGGCCAATAGCCAACTCCAGATAAAATATCGGTATCCCCTCGATAGCTAACATAACAAAGTATGGTATTAAAAATGCCCCTCCTCCGTTCTTCTGAGCTAGATATGGAAATCTCCACACATTACCCAAACCTACAGCATATCCAACTGTAGCTAGAAGAAATGTCAGCTTACTGTCCCAAGATTCTCGTTCCCCCGGATCTCCTTCTGGTTTGAAAACACCCCTTCCTTCAACTGAGCTTTCCTTGCTTGTCGGTGTTTCTGATGTCTGCCTGTTAGGACTGGTGTCTTCGAACGCCTGGTTCGTCGCTCCATACATAGCATGTGCACGCAACGGCTGACCATTCTCTAGATGAACTAAACGCCCCCTTAATTCCTTCATTTCCATTCTTTCTAATGAACGTTGTGCGTAAAGATCACGCGAGCTTTGTCGCCGAATTAATTGAGCCGTGTTCGCCATTGTTAACTATATTTTATTGTCCTAATTAGTGTCTTATTATCTTAGTATCTAAGCTAGTTCATTAGACTCGTCGTCATGGCACATTATGGCTAGTATATAAACGGCCACCGCGTAACACACTGTAATGTGAATGAACTTAGAGGCAGAAGATATTGATCGAAGCATTTCGAAACACCGATTACTCAAAAATTGAACACTTCACGATTTTCAAAGAAATGTTTGGACAGAGATGGTTTTTTTATAATTTTTTTATTTGTATAGAGGCGAATGATATAATATGGCTACCATCAAGGGTGCCGAGATGTAACTGGCGGGAAATCCTCCACAAAGGGGTGAGAATGAAGCAGCGCATGCGTAGAAGTAAAGGCTTTTATAAAATGGAAGAGTATGGAAGGTTATTCAATCGGTTCAGTGAAACCATTAGTCTTCGCTGTCGAAGCACTTTATTGTACTTACTTATATAGATATGGAAGATATTAGATAACCCATTCAATAAGGAACACATATAAGATCAGTCATTTCGGTAATATGATCGTTGGATTAATATTACGTTGTAGGTAAATAATGTTATCTGAGTTTTATGTGCTACTTATAATGATATACTCGTTTCTGACTATTCCAATATTCTAGACTATTCAAAAAAATACATTCTAATACATATTATATTGTAATTAGTAAATAGTAATAGGTCGATGTCGGCAAAATCTAAATTAAATTTCCATAATCCATTGAAGTTTTGATATGGAAACATACCTTGAGTCAAACAAACAAAAAAATTTAAATTTATCAATTACTAGCTGTGCTCCGCGGTTTCTCCCGCATTGCTCCGCTCCTGTTGGTCTTAGCGTGATGATATATTATAGTCATAGCCTTCCTCGATAAATGGGCTATCTAACACCTGTAGTTCCTGAGATTAGCGCGTTCAAACAAAGAAACAAACAAACTCTTCAGCTTTACTTATAATATAGATAATATTAGTATAGACTATAGATCATAATCATAATCCAAACTTTCGCCTCTGTGCTATAAAATCTCGACTCGACTCAACCCTCTAAATGTAAAGATACTTCGCTCAGAGTTCATTTACATACCCTAAGTGGAACTTAAATAGCTAGAATTTAAATAGATAAGTATTAAAACTCGTTATGACTTGACTCAGCACTTCAAACCCTTAATTAATTAGTGCAATACTAGATAATTTAATCTATATGTATTACTAGCTTTCCGCTCGCGGCTTCGTCCGCTTTGTCTATAACTAAAGCCTTCCTCTTGAATCACTCGACCTATTTAAAAAAACCTATCATAATCTGTTGCGTAATTTTAAACATTTCTCTTGTTTTATAATTTTGGTCTGGTGAATATTTTATGAGTAAATAATTTTAGTTTAACATAAAATATAGAAAATCATTTTGAATACTCATCTATAGAGGTATTAATAGGATAGAGGTAGATAACAGTAGGCTCTATATTAAATTCAATGTATAGGAGTGTTTGGTGTAAAATTTTTGAGTATTTCCCATATTATTTTTAAAAAGTTATTACTGTCATTTTACTGATTAGGTAAAGGGCTTTCGATAACAGTTAAAAGATTTTTAATATCTGCAATAGTTACGGAATAATCGACTGTGCACACTTAACGATTACACCCTGTGACACCCACCCCGTTTTCCAATTACAGCACTAGAGCGCATTATGCGGCATAATGCTTAACGTTGAATGTTCCAACTACAGCAACGCTTCGCACAATCGAGCACTAGAAAAAGTAATGCGCGTGAATTGATGCGTGCAATCGATTTATCGTTAGTAATTATTAATTGTTGGAAAAAAATTTAAAGCTTTCGTTTCATTGTAGTTTTTTCGAAATAATCAAAGTAAATTCTAATTGTGTTAAAAAAAATAAATATAAGTATGGATGAAGGTACAAACATTGAAAAAAATGTTAATGAAATAATCAAAATCCAAATTACTTATATATTTTTCAACCAATTATTATGTATACCACTTTATTTACACATTAATGAGGTTATTGCTAACTCTAAGAATATTTTTTTTTTCAACACTGAACTTAGCGCAACCTGCTGGTGCGTTTCATGTTCCAATTAAGCATCAGCATAATTCGGCATTGTGCGGCACTGAGTCGCATTATGCTCTGTAATTGGAAAACGGGGCCAGTAATCTGTATGCTATTCTGTGATGCTTTTATTGCCTTTTATTACTAGCAACATTTTTTGTCCGTCAAACCTCCATCACTGTCATTTTGACATGATTTATTTATCCTTACAAATTGTCAATACAGGATTTGTGAATTGTGACGATTGTAGAAGTACGCATTTTATACCTTGACATTATTTTTGCTTTAATAATTTAAGAAATATATTTTACAGAATATGTCGATTGTGACATCGATACCCTTTTGCGTTTGTATCCGTGTAAGGTAATCGTAACCCTTATCTTCAGAGCACACAAAATGTATTGCTTACAATGGCTAATACCTGTGCTCTTGATTCCGAAGCCCGTAAACCCGGCATTAGTAAATACACACGTAATGTTTATGGTGTTATATCTAATCGGGTTTTTCCTTGAGCGGAAGCCTTGCACTGTATGCAGCGTAATGTTCATGGCCGCAGTAGTTCTTATATGTTACAGCGGCATAGGTAATTGTTTATTCTGGGGCAGTCAGTGTGAAGTGGAAAAATATGACACTTAGCGAATTCCGAAGAATCCTATCAGCGAAGTGCTCAAACTCAAGTGTTCCTGACGCTTTCGGGCAAGACACGCGGCCAAATCCTGCTGACGTCATATTTATCCAATAATATTACCTAGTTACTGTATAATTATGTAAATAAAACGTGTTTTGTTTACGTAATGTTTTGTATAATTATTGTTGGAATCCCCTGGGGATATGTGCCGATTTGTACTTATTTAACATTGTTGTGTTGATTATTAAACATTGTGATTATTATTGTACAGTTATTGTTAGCATTTTATAGTGAAATATTAATTGTAAATTAATCAAATGTCTAGAACTCATTTCCTTATAGAAATGTTATAAACATTGACACTTTTTATGTATCATTCATAGAAAATTCAATAATGTTGCATTTTAAAATTCAATTTTTAACAATGTAAATCAATTTCATTTATATTTAATAAATAATTCAATGTAAGTAGCATAAATAAATTTCTTATTGAAAGCTATACAATGCCTTTTTCTCAATCCTTAAGCCTTGGTAATTAGTTTTAGTTGAATTTGTACATAAGGTATTTTTATTTAAGATATATTTTTTCATGTTTAAGTATAGATCTAATTTTGCCTATTTCCCGATTCAAAGATAATTAAAAGTCCATTAACTGATGCCTAATATCAGATAAAATGCCTATTAACATTTTGGTGTAAACATTCACTGCTATTCAACCAAATATATAGTTTGTTCTAGAAAATATTTTGATGATATCAACTATGAGAAAGATAACATATATCTAAATAGTTTAATTATCATATTTTTTAAAGTATTTAACATGTTTATTAAACATGCATCCTTTTTTATGGATATATAATATATTATTACTACTGCTGAAGGAGAGAACAATTTTATTTCTAACTAAAACTTTGAACCTGGTGAGTCTTATCTCTACCCTCATTTCAAAAATTACAAAATGACTTCTCTTACTATAGCTGCCTGGAACATCAACGGCATTACTCCCAACACAAATGAACTAGAAATATTTCTTAAAGAAAACAGGATTGACGTCTGTCTTATCTCTGAGTCACATACAACAGAAAGAAGTCAAATATGCATACCTGGTTTTTGTGTTTATTTTACTTCTCATCCCGATGGCGTTGCACATGGTGGTTCTGCAGTTGTCGTAAAAAATAGTGTAAAACATTGTCTATTGGAACCTTTTCCTGCAAAACACCTGCAGGCTACAACTGTAAGAGTAGAAGACCGTCTCGGTGCTATTAATATCTCTGCTGTCTACTGTCCGCCTAAACATAGGATTAGTGATGATATGTTCACCTCGTATTTTCGCACTCTTGGTAAAAGGTTTATATCAGGAGGAGACTGGAACGCGAAACACACACATTGGGGCTCTCGGCTTACGTTAACCAGGGGACGCGAACTTAAAAAATCTGTGGACATTAATCATCTAACAACATTGTCAACAGGAGAACCCACGTACTGGCCCACGGACAATAACAAAATTCCGGATCTTCTCGACTTCTTCATCATAAAAAATATCTGTCCAAAATACACTCAAATCGAATCCAGTCTTGACGGATCTTCAGACCACACTCCAATTATATTAAGACTTAGTATAGGTATTATAAATCGCATTACAAATAACGACACGCTTTTCAATCATAAAACAAATTGGGTGAACTTCAGACAATACCTTGAAGAAAATATCACACTAAAACTTCAAATGAAGTCGGCAGATGAAGTAGATAATGCTTGTCTTTATGTTACAAACCTCATTCAAGTGGCTGCATGGATAAGTACTCCTGAACTAAAACACAAAGCATATAATACTCCTACTCCTATTGAAATTCGTGAAAAAATTGCTGAGAAGAGACGACTTCGGAGAGTCTGGCAGACATCCAGAAATAGAACAGATAAAAGTCGCTTAAATCGTGCTATTAAGGACCTTAAAAATCTCCTAAAAGAAGCCAGGGATAATTCTCTAAAAAGCAATCTCGAAAGGATGTCTCCTGAAGCTTATGGAGTCCACTCGCTCTGGAAAGCAACTAAAAATATTCCACAACCACAGAATTGTTCTCCACCCATTAGATCAAACAACTCATGGGCGCGCACTGATCAAGAGAAAGCTGATGTCTTCGCAAGCCACCTAGCTAACATCTTTAAACCAAATGAACCTAATTCACCTGAGGATTCCGAAATAGACACCATCCTTAAGCAAGATGTTCAACTTTGTCCACCCCTGCGCCTAACAACGCCACGTGAGCTATCCAGACTTATCTCTATAATGGACTCCAAAAAAGCTCCAGGCTTCGATTTGATTAACGCTAAGATCCTAAAAGAACTCCCACGAAAAGCTATCGTCTTCCTCACTATTCTCATAAATAGCTCTCTTAAAATATCGTACGTTCCTGCTCTTTGGAAAATATCGCAAATTGTAATGGTTCCCAAACCTGGCAAACCAGCTAATGAAACACAATCTTATCGTCCTATCAGCCTTACTCCGATCTTATCCAAGCTATGGGAAAGAGTAGTCCTGCATAGATTGAAAACAGAACTACAGCAAGTTCAGTTGATTCCAGATCATCAATATGGATTCCGAGACCAGCACTCCACGGTAGAACAGGTTCATCGCGTTTACCAAATTATTAGGGAATGTCTTGAAAATAAGGAATACTGCTCGGCCGCCTTCCTCGATGTCCAGCAAGCTTTTGATCGAGTGTGGCACAGGGGTCTACTTTGCAAGATCAAACTGTTTTTACCTCACTCCTATTACTTACTTATTGAATCTTACCTCAGCGAAAGGATGTTCCAGGTAAAGGTTCATGATGCCAGATCATCTCTCTTCGCTTGCTTAGCTGGTGTCCCTCAAGGATCTGTACTAGGCCCGGTCTTATACAATATTTTCACTAGCGACCTTCCCCAACACCCAGGGGTATCTATAGCAACATTTGCCGATGACGCCGCATTTCTAGTATGCAATCCAGATCGAGAGAAAGCTAGCTATATTCTTCAAAATCAGCTAAATAAAACCCAAGATTGGCTAGATAAGTGGCGCATAAGAGCAAGTGCGCCTAAATCACATCACATCACATTTGCACTTAGACATGGTCTCTGCCCGCCTGTCCATTTGGGCCAAGAAACTCTACCACAGTCTAATTGCGTGAAGTACCTCGGCTTCTACTTGGATCGTAGGCTCACCTGGAAAGATCATATAAAGAAGAAGAAGACAGAAGTTAACTTCCGCTTCAAAAACTTACTTTGGCTCTTGGGTAGACAATCCACACTTTCTCTAAGCAATAAACTTAGAGTGTACTGCGCAGTAATAAAACCTATTTGGACATATGGTATTCAACTCTGGGCCTCCGCTAGCGAATCCAACCTAATGTGCATGCAAAGGGTGCAAAACAAAATCCTAAGAGTGCTCACAGCAGCTCCATGGTTCACTCGCAACTCTGAAATTCATGAGTACTTAGAAATGCCTACAATTAAGGAGGAAGCTACAAAATACCTCAAGAAGCATAAGCAAAGACTTGTAATGCATCCTAATCCGCTCTCCCAGCAATTGCTGAAACTAAAGCCCAGGAAACGTCTGAAAAGAGCTAATGTTGATGTTGAGCTACGATAGAAAGGGGAATTAGGGCACTGGTTCTGGTTCTCAAATCGCCAAATCATTCTGTCCAAATATCTGCTCATAGTCCGTTGACTGATCGCGGATGTCAATAATAAAAAAAAAAAAAAAAAAAAAAAAAAAAACTAAAACTTTAAATTTTTACTTATATTTACTTACTTATAAATAATAATCATAACTGTAATGTGGTGATACAAATACATCCCAGCAGAGACATCCTTATTATTATTCACAAATAGATTTTGATTTATACAAATTATGGAACTTATTGTAATGCATTTTTATCTATACTAATATTATGCAGAGTTTGTTTGTTTGAACGTGCTTATCTCAGGAACTACTGGTCCGATTTGAAAAATTATTTTGGTGTTAGATAGCCCATTTATTGAGGAAGGCTATATAATTATCATTACGCTAAGACTAACGGTGAAACCGCGAAGCGCAGCTAGTATATTATATGAGTGCAAATATTAAGCTCAATGATTTTACATTTTTATTATTGACCATCCTCCTATCTAGTAAAAAAAAAGAATGTTATAGTTTTAAGTTATATGCAAGAAACTGCAATTATTTTAAATATTGTTTAAGGTATAAATATTTAACAACTTTGTATACATCAACTGAAAAACTGGATCATGGCATAGCAGTCCATTTAGAAATTGTCCGGTATTATTATTTAAACAGGTTTGCTGCTGCAAAACATTGCACACTTATAGTGCTTGTATGCTGGACAGTTCAGAAACTTTGAAAACTTAATTCTTATACTTCATAGTAAAATGAATTCATTTTACTATGAAGTATAAGAAAGAACATACATATAAGTTCAGTATATTGTATCCAGTGCATAACACCAATTATTTATTTTATTTTATCAACTGCAATATATCTAAGTTAATATAACATTCATCATCATCATCATCATCAGCCCATATACATTCCCACTGCTGGGACACGGGCCTCCTATGAGGGTACAGGCCATAATCTACAACTAAAACAAACAAACTACACATTTTTTTAAAGAATAAGTTCTGTAATGCAATAAAATCATTAATAATCCTCCCATTAATGCAATTCAATCAACAGTATCTGGTAAATACAAACTGCGCTAATAATTTTCATTTCACAAGCGCTTGTAACTTATTAGAAATATACTGTAATCACTGTTATACACATAAATATAACATTGTTTGGAGCCTGGAAGTATGAAAAATTGGAATAAATTAAAATAAAACAAGAAATGGTGTTAACTGTTTATTAAACGAGCTGGATTTAAGATGGTCATCTTTGACGGTTTTGATGTTCACTTACAATTTTGATAATATAGTTGATACATAGAAAGCCTTAACCTAGGAGGTTCTAGCAACCTGAAACAAAGAAACATTGGTTGAAAAACATTACAAAAAAGATTGTCATGCTGTAATAAATAGGTTATCAAGATTGAATATTCTTTCATACAGTGTTGGTAATCAATTTACCTGCTTATCTTAGTCTCCTAGCTTCACGCTCAGACTCGAGAAGGGTTAGGATGTCACCATCACGCACGGGTCCCTTTACGTTCCTGATAATTTGACGGCTGGTCTCTCCGATGAACTCGACCTTAACCTGGGTACATTGTCCCTGGGAGCCAGTACGGCCCAGAACCTTGACGACGCGAGCGAGAACGTTGGGTTTGTCCATTTTGAGCAGATATCGAGCGAAACTCACTAAATACACGTGCAACGCAAACGGCGTGTACGAAAAAGAAATCTGTCACAGATTCAATTTTGAAGGATCCGAAAATAGTGTTACCATTACATAAAACCGGTATTATTTTATCGGTTTTTAATTATTACAAATAAAATCGAATTTAATATTATTTAAATAAGCCTTAGAAAATAAGCTCATAGGTGGCTCATAGTAACTGAAGCAAAAAAAAATTAATTAATTATTAAATAGAATAAAAAAAATGTTGTGTGGTTTTATGAAACCACGGTAAAAGTGAAACTGTTCGAACGGTTCCGAACACTGCTTTGTGTAGCGCATGTCGCGTGTAGGTCGGCTGCCGAGTAGGTATACCTAGTCGGCAGCCGCGATACACGCGACATGCGCTACACAGACCAAAAAGTTTGAGACGATGTAATAAAAGTTTCACTTTAATTAATCTAATTCGGTGTCCCTTCGTCCAGCATACTCACCATGGAATCCTGATATTTCATGAATGTCAAAAAACTGTTCTGAAATAGTGCTAAATAGTGCCCAAAGGAAAAAAATAGTGCTCTTGTACTTGCGAAGTTATAGCCATAGTTCGATGAGTATGCTGGACGAAGGTTTCGCCCAGCATACTCACCTCCGTCCGGAGAATCTGTATACGCTTCAAACATAATTCATACTTCAAAAAATAGTTCCCAAATAGTGCCAAACGGTGCCCAAAAAGAAAAAACAGTGCTCGAATAACTTCGGAGTTACAGGCTTCGTTCAGTGAGTATGCTGGGCGTAGGTTCTACGCCCAGCATACTCACCTCAGTGCGCGAATATCGAACGAGCTATAGGTACAATTTACGTCTCAAAAAATTGTGCTTGAAATAGTGCCCAATATCAGTCCAATTTTTGCTTGACTTTTGTGTCGACGACTGTACCCCATTTTACGTTAGTATGTAGAAGTTTACATTAAAATTTAATGGTTTTCTAAGTCAAAAGTCAAGCAAAAATTGGACTGATATTGGGCACTATTTCAAGCACAATTTTTTGAGACGTAAATTATACCTATAGCTCGTTCGATATTCGCGCACTGAGGTGAGTATGCTGGGCGTAGAACCTACGCCCAGCATACTCACTGAACGAAGCCTATAACTCCGAAGTTATTCGAGCACTGTTTTTTCTTTTTGGGCACCGTTTGGCACTATTTGGGAACTATTTTTTGAAGTATGAATTATGTTTGAAGCGTATACAGATTCTCCGGACGGAGGTGAGTATGCTGGGCGAAACCTTCGTCCAGCATACTCATCGAACTATGGCTATAACTTCGCAAGTACAAGAGCACTATTTTTTTCCTTTGGGCACCATTTAGCACTATTTCAGAACAGTTTTTTGACATTCATGAAATATCAGGATTCCATGGTGAGTATGCTGGACGAAGGGACACCTAATTCGATATTCTATCTGATTAATATTTTTTTTTAATTTATAATACTAAAATAATGTAACAAGGTAATATTATAACATCTGATATAATTATACCAGTCCTTCTGATACGAACACTCGCCCCAGAATAACCTGAGAAAGATTCTAATCGATCTACTACAGTATTAATAATATACTACTTTGAATACTTATAATACATACTACTCTTTGGTCCAGTAGTTTCGAAGCTCATTCATTTCATTAGAACATTGAAATTTTAGGACGCACAAAAACTAGTAAAAAAATGGCAAATTCTTATTATATATCACTTTCAAACATTTATTTAATTTTTACACATTGCTGCACGTTTTTTTTTTTTGTTTTGTCGCTGTTAGCCCAGGAGGGCTTCTATAGCTTAACCGGACTTGGGTCGCATGTGTGTGTAAAAAACGGTGGATAAAATAAAACCAGAAGTAAAAATGTAACATTTTTAATATTTAAATAATGTCTTCTCGTAACGCAACATTATTGCAAAGATGTCCACTCATTTTGTTCCATAATTTACTCTCACACTTAAACTAAACACACAGTCTCATCACTTTACATCAAATAAAATAAGAATTAAGACAATTTATTGTACATCTTAGTTAATTTTTATTAGGTGTAAGTATAAAAAGTGAAAAAGAAAGCTATATCAACTGCTTCCTTAACTAATTAACATTTTTTTGCAGTATACAATTATTGAAATCTTATTCTTATTTTAATTGACTGATCACTGTAAACTCCTGGCTGATTTGATGTTTACTAAAAATTAATTAAAAAAACTAAAATTAGTCATCTCCCGCCGATCTCTTGGCCTTCCTCATGCGTGGCGACTGTTTCGGCGTCTTGGGTGATTTTTCTGTAAAAAAGAAATATATTTTATTACATTTTTAGGTAAGTATCAACAAAACAATTTTCCATCATGTCACGGAAACATCAACATATTAGATTCTGGCAATCACATGATTGTTGTATTGTTATTTTTCTTTTTCTTTATTATTTATTTTCTTTGTTGTGTTTTTCACTTTTCAAAACAATTAAATTATAGGTATCACGTCCAGCACACACAATATAGGGAGTAATTTAGATTTAATTCAATAGTGTCTATGTTTATCATTGACACACATTTATGCTTAATCCATACTAATATAATATGTAAATGCGAAAGTAACTCTGTCTGTCTGTCTGTTACTCAATCACGCCTAAACTACTGAACCAATTTGCATGAAATTTGGTATGGAGATATTTTGATACCCGAGAAAGGACATAGGCTACCTTTTATTGCGAAATATGTACCACGGGCGAAGCCGGGGCGGACCTCTAGTTTTTAATAAATCTATACTAATATTATAAAGCTGAAGAGTTGGTTTGTTTGTTTGTTTGAACGCGCTAATCTCAGGAACTACTGGTCTGATTTGAAAAATTCTTTCTGTGTTAGATAGCCCATTTATCGAGGAAGGCTATAGGCTATAATTATATCATCACCCTAAGACCAACAGGAGCGGAGCACTGCGGGTAAAACCGCAGGGCAAAGCTAGTCACCAATAAATACTTACTCAGCTGGTTAACGACTTCCTTCGGCAGCCAGTCATAATCTACATCATTAGCTGTTCCAGTTTCCAAGGGTTTAGGAACTGATCTCGGTGAGCGACGACGAGCGAGTGATGATAAAGCTTGCTGGCCCAATACTAGGATCAGAACACAGGCCGCACCCAAAAATATATATAGGAAGAATGTCTCTCCGTCTAGACCTTCGGAGATTTCGACAATGTTGACTGTTTGGTTGTAGACTGCTTCCTGTAATAAGAATTGGTACATTATATCTTGTTAATATTAGTAAATGTGTTAACGAATGAATAATGTTCTCAATAAATATAGCAGGTTGTTTTTAAGTTTATGTTTTTTCTTCATATAATATTCTAAGTGTTTGTAAATTTGTTATCTACTATAAATATGGTCTAAAAACACATTGTTTTTTTTTTATTAAGGATTAACTGTATGTAATTAGATAATTAAAAATTAAATAATCATTAGTAACAACTGAAATGACCATCATTAATGATTAATAATGACAATTTGTAATGAATATCTGAATTGTAAGAAAAGTTTCCTAATTAGATATCTAATTAATCAATAAAATATCACAATAATCTACGTTCTAATGGACAATTGAATTACCTGGTATGAGTTACCGCTAGCGTCCTTGTAGTTGATCTGAATGTTTAATCCGAAAGGTCTGCCAGCGAACGCTTCATTAGGAATGAACGAATAAGCAAAGGTGGCTTCTTGTTTCGGTTTGACCTCGCGGTTGTAAGGCAGAGCGGTGAAGTTCTGAATGTAGTAAGTGTAATCCAGAGGATATCTGAAAGAAGCTTCCATTGTCTCGACCAGGTAGTCTTCAGAACCCTTGTTGATGAAACCAACTAGGAATTCCACTGGATTTCCCGCTTGTAAATCTAAAAAATAAATAAGAGTTACATAGAGGTGGACTTTGCGTCATCACTACATAGTATAAAACAAAGTCGCTTTTTCTGTCCCTATGTATGCTTAAATCTTTAAAACTATGCAACGGATTTTGATGCGGTTTTTTGTAATAGATAGTGTTTCAAGAGGAAGGTTTTAGGATATAATTTATTAGGTTTTTGACGAAGCGGGCGAAGCCGCGGGCGGTAAGTTAGTAATATTTATAATAATGCATGAATGAATGCTGCATGTTGTAAATTAGTGTAAGAAACTGTTGGATTTTTTATAATATGATTTAATAAATGTTCTTTATTGTACATACATAGAAATATAATTTGCTACATGGTTGAGATACTTATAATAGAAATATCAAAAGGGCGGCCAATAATATTATGGTGTACACTTCAATTGAATGATTTTAATAACAGAATAAGTAACTGATAATTGCACATACTTTTAAGAGTAAAAATTTAACTTTAAATGAAAGTATTCCTTTGTTTCTAGGTCAGTTAATATCACCTTTCGAAATTTTTATTAACACATGTAACATAATAAAATACTCTTGCAATTATATGCTTTTAATTATATTTTTATGTTAAAATAAATAAACTCACCAAATGACACATCACCATAGTTAGTGATGGGTTTGGTGAACAATATGGTTGTGTCTACATCTTGTGATGACTTTACAACAGAGTCGTCTTCATCACCAATAACATCATCACCGACAACCTGGTTGTCTTCACCTTCAATGTCCACTACATCATCAAGTTCGTCTTCCTCTGCTCTTGCTAGGATATTAGCTGAAATTTTACAAAAAGGTAACATGTTGAGTATATATTATGAGAAGTTAGTTATGAGTATATATTGTGCACATCTGTGAGCAACTTCATTAAAAGGTTTATGAGTGTATGATTGTGACAACAAATACAGTTAGTTTTTGATGTGAGAAAGTTTTCACTATATTCATAAGGGGTCTTGCCTAACTTACTTATATAACAAAAGAAATTGCCTATATTTCATGTATTTACAAGTCGTATGTTGAACTAATTAAGTACGTCTTGATTCGAACAAGTTTAATTTCATATCTGTACCTAGGTATGATAGCAAAATGATTTATGCGGTAACTAGCAATATGGAGATAAATATCTTAGTGAGACAATGGACGTTTAGATATTTTACACAAAATTAAAGTGAGTTTCTTTCAAAATAATAACCCTATGCCACGTACCTACACTACTTTCTAAAATAAATACATAATTCTTTGGACTTACCGTTTTGGAAGCACAGCAGAGCCGCGGGTAAAACTAATAACATTAGGTAGATGAGTTTCATTTTGATTTATTTCTAAAAATAACTAAGGTTAACGAAATATACTAAATTGATGCTAGCTAGGAGACATTCACTTCACGTACTATAACTATGCGACCGCCACCGCAAAAGCTCGATGTTCACGAATGCCAATTTTCTCTCCAACTCGATTGACGTGGAAGGAATGCTTGTCAATAGTGTTGTTATCGAATCGGTTTTATAGAAAATCGATAACGGAAAAATACATAATATTTTTAGGTTTAACAAAAAAAATAACGTTTAATTACATTAATATTATTAATTTTATAATAATAAAACGTAGTTAACTTGTAACAGTTTTTAGAACTTTTAGACTTTCTAATTTATATGTGTTTAATCTAAGGTTTGATCATGTTTCGTTAACATTTAATTTAATAACGATAAATTTACCCATAATAATTAAATATTATAAGGTTTCATTCTGAAATATAATAATGGGTATCATAATTATTCTTGGATAAACTTAAATGGGGAGAACATCTCCTGCGGAAACGTAGCTTTCCGTACTTTTTATGAAGGCATTTTTATATTTATAACGTTTCTATATATTAATCAGAAATTTATAAAAAGGTAGCACTTTCAATATTGGTTAAGCGTCTTATTTACGGTCCATCTTGACGTACGTCCCGCCAAGGTCATACACGATGCACGACGCAAAATTCTTTGTTCTGAGACGCAAAACGACAGTGAATAGCGTTGACGTACGTCAATAATTATTATTATTATCTTGCTGGATGTGCACGACCAACTTTTCATCCAGCAAGCACCCCCACCACCGCGAACGTCGTGCAGATGGACAGTGAATAGCGCGGACGTACAGCAGATTAGTGTTGCCAACAGAAATTAATGTAAACGTAGTGATTATATCCTCTTTGGTAAATACTTGGAAACGTGGCCTATTGATATGATTTTTTTGTGATAACTTAGTGAGTACATGAGCAAGCAAGAAACGGTTATTTTTGATTTTTATGTACACAGGAAATCCCAATTATCATTACTTTTGGATCAACCTTGTACACATGGACAGTTAATATTCAGAAGTTATTATTTTAAAAGAACTCCAAGGCGAATTGTTGAATAACACAGATTTTATGCAAAAGTCCACTGCAGAAAAATGGCAATTTATTTAAAAAAAATATCTTGACGAATTTGTTTGTTTAAAAAAAAATGATTAGCTATATACTCTCTGTTCCCGCCACTTTAGCATTTACTGAAAGAGTCTTTTCGGTCATGAATGTGAAGTGGCGGGAAGAGAGAAACCGAGCTTCATTAAAAATTAATTAAAAATGAGCTCTTGAAATATATAAATTTAGATTTGGAATGTTTGGATTCATATACATTCATTTAAAAATAATGAAAAATTCTTAGTTACTGCAAAAAGTACAAAAAAATACATTTTTAAAAATATTTATTTACTCTTTATTTACCTCCTTTAAAATCAGATATACTCTATTTCTTCAAATAAAAGTTGGCAACCCTAGCCATGCTTGATGCGCGCACGATCGTCAGTAGGATACATCCAGCACCGCGGCCTTGAGCCGACGTACGTCGGGGATTGACCGTGAATACGACGCTTCACTTGAGTGCCCATAACGTGGTAGTTTAATACTTGGCGGGACTTCTTTCGTGGCACGTTCTATAATGCACATCGAATCTACCTTGGATGATGGAGTTTGTAAACATTGCAAAGCACACATAGAAATTAGAAGCATGCTTTGTTAATTTCATAATAAACTAGCGGTCCGCCCCGGCTTCGCCCGTGGTACATAATATTTACGTTTTCTCTACATAAGAACCATGCTCGTACTTCAAGGAATATAATAAAAAAAGAATTTTCGAAATCGGTTCAGCCGTTCTCGAGTTATGCGCTTACCAACACATTTTGCGATTCATTTTTATATATAAGAGATAAATAAAAAATCGTATATTGCTTCTCATATAGGTACATATCACATATCTTACGATTACACAATACATAAGATGGCTATAAGTCTTACAAGAAAGCAATTAAATCCTACGTCTCAATTATTGCTGTCCAAAACAGCGATGTTGATAATAAAAACAATGAAACCCTTAATGAAACCTATGTGATTTGCCTGTAAATAAGAGAAAATTTGGTTTAAAAAAAATCTTAAAATATGTATTAGTAAACGTTACTTAAATACCTAATTCAGGGCCAATTGATTTTATTAAACTACTGATGCAAAACGCACGCGCGTCTGAATTTTTCCTTTTAATCCTAATGTTCGTGTGGGACAAAGTTATCTGTCAGTGAATGTTCCGTCAAAATCGGTCCAGCCGTTCTTGAGATTAGCCGGAACAAACAGACAGACAGATAAAAATTTATAAATTACTATTTTGCCTTATCAAGAGCTACTTTTTTTCTTTCTTTCAATATTGTTATACTCCATAGGTACCTTTTTTAGTAATATAATTATTTAACCAATTTAAAAGGTTGAACTAAGTATATCAGAATTACTTACAATGAACTTTTAATTTATGTAAAATTTTGTAACATTACATAAATTTTAAATTATAATTTGGTAAAGGGCAGTTCACATGTATAATATGATATACATACATAATTTTTAACAGTGATTCTACGTACCTGGGGTAAATATTTTTGTATCTTTATTCTCATTTGCATAAGCTATTTTTTTAGCAATATTCTACTTTTATAATAATAAATGCCCTTCCTTCAATAATTGCCCTTCATGCCCTTCCTTCACGATACTTATGATAAAGCGATGCTCTAAAGGTATTCACAATTTTCTGAAATTACCCCTCATGCCCCCAATGCACTATACTTATTATTAATAAATTATTAAATATTTAACTTATCATTCGCCTTAAAAACCATTACCTAATAAAAACTATGTCGTATTTTAGGTAATCTCCAAGCAACACACCAAGTGATTACAGAATTGGGAATAATAAAATGTTTTGTTTTAACATTATAAACACGATCTATTTAATTATTATGTATTCAAGAGTCAACGGTCGTCATTCAGTTGTGTTTTAGCCACCTTAATAGTAACTTACGCTATATCGAATTTAATAATGGTCAAAAAAGGTATGTCCACTATTCGTTTAGTTATTTTTTGGATTATCTTTCTTCTATCTAATGGATTATGGATCTAACCGAGCATAGCTACCTACGAGTAGCGTAGGTAAAAAACGTAGGTAAATTCATTTGTGAGGAAAACTAAAAAAAAATATTGAAGTTAGTTAGTTAGTACTCGTTGGTTAGTAAGTACACAATGAATAAGAATAATTTTTTTTTATGTCGACGGAATTAAAAAAATATGGAACTCATTTGAAAATAGCTGACTCTTGTCCACTTCGTTGGAATCGTAATTAGGAATCTATGTCGTAGCAAGATTGTAAAAAGCGTTAGATTATAATCTAACAGGCACAAATTCTCTAACAATCGTGATACGTAATTGCCGGCATTATTTTTGATTTATATATTATGCTCTGAATTTACTTTTCCTCAAAAATCTGTCTGGTGAAGGTAGAGATAAGACGCAGATCCAAAGATGATGATGAGTTTTATTCAAACATACTGAGTAACTACTTCAGTTTTGAACTTATTTTTTTAAAATTACAAACACCAAGTTTGAATTTGAGTTTGAGTCTTTCATCATCAGTACTTTTAAGTTTTTAATAAGTATAATTAATAATAATATTTAATAAAACGATAATTTTAACTTTATAGTAGGTCCCTATTATCTATGTGTTGAAATTATGTTTTGAAATTGCGGAGATAAGATTAAATAATTATTTATAGAACCTGCTATGGCGTATACGCTACTGTTAATAATTTATCTGAACAAATGAACTTTTAATGTAAATTTAACCCCATTATGTTGTACTTAGTAAAATTAATTTCGTGTTTAATTTTCAGCATCTTTACAGTATTTTAAACATATTAGTCGGCGTCTCAACACAGCTTCTGCACCTCTACCAAAATGCAGTTTTATGCCCAAAGAGTACACCGTAAGTTAAGATTATGACCGACAGGGAACTGCTTAGTTTCCTATTATATTCTTGATATAGATTTCAACATTTAGTTCGTTAATAGGTTACAAATAATTCCAGGGTCCCGTCGTTCAAAAGCTGGACAAATTGAAGATGGATAATATACCCTCCGTGCAAGGCAATATGTTTAAGAAACCGGTGGTCATTCACCAAGGTCACATGCAGTGGCTTTTCGACCACGAGGGCAAGAGATATTTGGATCTCTTTGCAGGCATCGTCACTGTATCCGTGGGACATTGCCACCCGTAATTATATATTTTTGTTAAATTTTATAATTGGTTTTCTAAATAAATAGTTGCTAATGTAGAGTTAAGCGGTGTTGAATACAGAGTAATGTCGTAGGTGCTGAACGCGATAATACTTACCGTTCTTTATAACTGTATTTTGTAATTTCACTAAAAAGCCGTTGACTATAAATAAGTAGTTAAAATTTTCAGTAAGGTATCGGCGGCTCTTCACAATCAAATCGATACTCTGTGGCATACAACTAGTATTTATAAGCATCCAAAAGTATACGAATACGTTGAACAATTAACAGCAAAGTTTCCAGACGATTTGAAGGTAAATAATACTTCTTATTTAAATAAGCAAAAAATCTACATACCACAGCTAGCGTTGTATGCGCTTATAAACTCATTCAGTTATTTTAAGCCTACCTAAAACGTTTCAGTGAAATTTTAATAATGGTTTAATTTGGGCAATTTGATCTTTTTTCCAGGTAGTTTATCTAGTAAATAGTGGTAGCGAAGCCAACGACCTGGCAACACTGCTAGCAAGAGCGTACACTGGTAACCACGATATAATTTCTCTTCAAGGCTCCTACCACGGCTATTCTAGTAGTCTTATAGGTCTCACTGCGACACAGTCTTACAGATATCCTATTCCTGTACCAACTGGGTTTCATCATGTAAGACATTCATTATTATGCTGCGGTATACTTAAGCCTACTAAAAAGTTACCTAATTATATGTCGCAGTCATCTGATTGAATCTGCTCTTTGATCGAATGACTAGATCGTTCATTGAATGACGATATTTAATTGAATGACTAGTAGTAGCTACTTATTCAATCAAAAGGCTGATAACAGATTCAACCAGATGACGGCGACACCTATAAACACCATATCTTTTGAGTATTTTCCATTTCTTAAATTTATCAAGATAAAAGATTTTTTACGAATTAACTGCTAAATCATTAGGTAACTCGTCAGGGTAGTATACTTAAATTATCTTACAGGCAATGTTACCCGATCCATTACGCGGTCTGTGGGGAGGATGTCGCGACTCGTACTCCCAGGTACCAGGAGCCTGCTCATGTCCAGGGGATTGTGTCACTTCTGATAAATACATACACCAACTTAAAGAGGTAATGTATGATAAAATTTCTTTGACATTTTAGTAAATGGATAATGTAATCGGAACATATCAGGATCGACCATTTTCATTAGATTTTTAATAATAAAGGTATTTTTTTCTAGCTATTAGAACATTCAGTTCCAAAAGGTCGTTTGGCAGCTTTCTTTGCGGAGTCAATTCAAGGTGTGAATGGAGCGGTACAATTTCCAAAAGGATATTTGAAGAAGGCGAAGGAATTGGTGAAAAGTTATGGTGGATTGTATGTAGCTGACGAAGTGAGTTGATATACCGTTAACCGTATAACGGTAATAGAATTCACATACCCATTCATTCACATTCATGCCCAAGTTCAAATCAATTTTAACAAAAATTAACACATCAAAAAACAATTGTACAATATGATAAGCTTAATAATAATGACAATGAAGCCTTTTTTAATTTATTTTGCCATTTTTGCACAGACTATTTAAATTTTTAGGTACAAACCGGTTTCGGTCGTACCGGCGACGCGTTCTGGGGCTTCCAGAACCATGAAGTTATGCCAGACATTGTAACTATGGCTAAGGGAATCGGTAATGGCTTCCCACTCGCCGCTGTTGTTACTACCAAGGAAATAGCTGATGCGCATAAAAAAGCGTCCTATTTTAATACATTTGGGGGGAATGCTCTGGCTGCTACTGTGGGAAAAGCTGTGCTCGATGTAAGAAGGTTTTTAAATGATTCGTTGTTTTTTTTTTTTGCAAAATTATATCCAAAAGGATATTGCAGGAAGTGCTTATTATGAAGACTTGCTGTATGAAGACTTTTTCATTTCAACAAACAACAACCCAATCAAAAAAGTTAATTATAGTCAACACAGAAAAAATACACAATACTGAAGTTGCCTTTTCTGAAAATTTATTTTATTGTAAACGAAACCGAACCCTATTAAATGGTTCCTGTTTAAGAAGCAACAGAAAATCTTTACAAAAATTTCGACGAATTTCATTTCAGGTAATAGAAGAAGAAAACATTCAAGAGAACAGCAAAATCGTCGGAAAGTATTTCATTGAACAACTAATGGAATTACAAAAGGTCCATCCCACTATCGGAGACGTTAGAGGCAAAGGTCTCATGCTGGGTGTGGAGTTAGTGAACCCTGGGACAAAAGATCCTTTGAGTCCAGAAGCATTCTCGAATGTCATGGAAGACGCTAAGGATATGGGTGTTTTATTCGGATGTGGGGGAAGATATGTTAATGTGAGTTTTATTCCAATAATTAATGTTTTAACGGACTACAAAAAAAGAGGGGATTCTAATTCAAATGTATTTATCACGCAACTGCGTGAACCGTTTATAAGATTCCTTTTTTATTAATTAAAGCTGGTGGTTTTATTTAAATTTGACACTAAGTAGTGTTAATTAGGAGAGTCTTTTGTATAATAAATTATTTTTTTGTATTCGTGATTCCAAATTGATTTGATACGTAACATATATTCATAAAAAGTGATTATTTGTAAAAGTAATTCGTGTTTTGTTATTTTATCTTTATTTTTATTTCAGGTATTACGAATTAAGCCTCCAATGTGTATAAACAAAAAAGACGTCGATTACGGTATTTCAGTATTGGATCAAGCTTTGTCAAGACTTATTAAATAACTACCTATGTATTTATATCTTGTGTGTCTATATTGTGTACCTAAGTAAAATGATTTTTTTTTTCATTGGAATAAATATATGTATTTTTTCAATTTGTGTATTTTTTATTGAAACAAACAATTTATTTGAATTGAAAAGTTATGAAAGAATGAAAGAATATTCTCTGTTTTTAAGGTAAGTACATTGGTCGATTGTTTATTATCGCGAGGGACATTTTTTCTAGTTTTCGTTTAGTGAATGATCAATGACTCATCATTTCACTCGATTTAGTTTGGTGAAACGATCACTTAATATATTTTGTTTAAAACCTAAAAATAAGATTATTTGACATAATATCCTACCGTGATTTCGTGATATGTCTGATATCCTCATTTCTCTGCGACATATTATACTGCACTGCTTGAAACCATAATATTTTTTGACATAAAAAAATATGGAACAAAACATGGAACAAAATATATTTATATCAAGAAGCTTATAACTACAGACACTACTACTACTACTTACACTGGAGATTTCAGTATGAACATTAACTTGTAACAAGAAAATATGACGTTGAAACTTGAATGACGCCTGTATGTTTTTTTTATCCCTTTCACACCTAACTAACTACAATACCTAGGTGGGAAGGGATAAAAAAACATACAGGCGTCATTCAACGTCATATTTTCTTGACTGAAATCTCCAGTGTATTAGATATAAGCTTCTTGATTTATATATTAAACAATCAATCATGCGTATGTGAACTTTATCTGAACTAAAAGAATCGAAAATAAGTTTGTAATTAGCTGTTTGTGATACTCTCGTGATACTACTTCTGCGTGCCACGAAACAAGTCTTACGGCGAAATGAATGAACTAAATTTGACATGTCGGCCATGACGTTTATCGTCATTGTTTACATCAGTGAAGAGATATTTTGTCGAATATATGTAGAATAACGTTTAGACTGTTGTTTACCATGTCACAAGAAGTAGACGATGGAGTCCGAGAAGTGATTCTCAGAGTGAAGAAGTATTGTGAAGCGGAAAAGAAAAATAAAGGCCTTCTAATTCCACTAGCTAACGTTCGAGCTCGAGTTGCTGCTTTGACAGGTAAATATTAATGGTTGCCATATAATATATTGTTTTACCCGTAAGTTGATATTTTTTAGATTTTTTATTCGTGTAACTTTGCAAAGTAAAATGGCAAGCATGCTTAAGAATTAAGGGTCTTTCACTGCGATAATATAATATAAATCGGGAATATTTTCTTCTATTTTTTATTCATAAAAGTAAAAAGCCCTTAAAGTGTTATGCGGCTTTTTTAAGTTCCAATCATACGAGACGTACATTGATGAATATATTTTTTGCAGGTATCTCTGAAAAAACTGTATCTAGGATTACTAAAGAAGGTAACATTGCAACCAGGACATGCAGTAAAATGGTAACTCCAGGAAAAATTCGACCACATCCAAAAAAATATAATCTCCATGAGTATCACGTTGGAGTTATTCGTAAAAAAATTAATGAATTTTTCTCTGAAAATAATAAATTACCAACTGTTAATAAACTGCGCCTGGAGTTACTAGAAGATATTGACTTTAAAGGAAGTAATACAACTCTTCGAAGAATATTAAAAGAAAAGGGATTTCGTCTTAAGCCCTGCGAAACGAAAAAAAATACATCGATGGAAAGCTCTAATACGGTCACGGAAGAGTCGAACCCCTCAAATAATGAAAGCGATAGTCAATGCAGTTGAACCATCAAGTGATCGTAATATTATTTAAAATAAAAATTTATATTTGTAAGTTTGTAAATAATGCTACAATACAATTATATAAGAGATGACTGATAATTCATTCTTATTAATTACTAAATTAAAAATACTGAAATAAATGGGTATTGACTTATATTCACTCAATAAAAACTGTTAAAATATAACTGAATCTTAAATCTTCATTAATAATAGGTTAATGTTATAATTGATCTCTATCTTCTCGGTAATATTATGTAACATAACATATTAAATAAATAAATGTTTATATTCAACACGTCAATAAAGAGATTTTCTATGACATTTAAATCTATTTTCCCAACCTGTGTTCCGAACTCTAGGGGTATTTTATATAAACTAGCAACATTATTTCAGGCGCTAACAGCGCCGCATCTACGCCCTACGGGACTGTTTTTGTGGTTCACCAGTCACCATAACATTATTTTGTACATGTGATTATTTGTTTTTGCGCAGACTTCAGATTGAACTATCCCGAATTATTTTATTTAATTACCATTTACGTTTACACTATTCCATAACGATCTTAAAATGGTTTTTAAATGTCAAGAGGATAGTTTCTTGAAAGAGGTTTGTGTGGGTTTGTACCTAATTATTTTTGTCCAAACTTAAATACCTCTAGACCTACTTACATACGTTTTGATAAATGTATTGTTACTATTCTAGTTTAGCTCTAAAGTTGTGAAATGTGAGCCTACGAAAGAACCAATAGTTGAATATGGGAAAACTTCAAAGTTCGAGGGTTATCAAATAACACTTGACAATACAATTCTTTTCCCTGCTGGTGGAGGACAGGTAACTAAAAAAATTCGAAGTTTATTTATAATTCTATTATAAAGTAGCAAACCCGGCGAACTCCGTTTCGCCACCAGAGACACATTTTCTTTGCTATAAACCTCACGGAGCCAAACCAACGAATTCAACGAATGCAAAACCGTAGAAATTGGTACGTGCGTTCTGGAGTTATAGCATCAGGAAGGAAAACCCGACTTATTTTTATATAGTAGAAAATATAATATATTATAAAATCCGTTTCCTATGTAAAAATTCTTATAAATCAATATCATTCACTTAGAATGTTGAATATTAAAAAAGGTAACAAAAAGTGAGTTCATTTAAATTTCATATGATTAATAAAAGGCGCATAAAGTTTAGTTTCTATGCATTACAGCCTCACGATAAAGGATGGTTAAATGACCTTGAGGTATTACAAGTCCTCCGGAAAGGTGAAGAGGCACTCCATTTTACTACTAAACCACTTGAAGTTGGTGCAGTTGTAAACCAGAAGATAAATTGGCAGAGACGGTTTGACCACATGCAGCAACATTCAGGTTGGTAAGTGTAATCAAACTTCAGAAAAGTTACATAAGTAGTATAAACAACAAGCACTTACACTAATGTCTTTAATAATAACAAATAACATACACAAAAATTATATATCTAGTTAAACTTTGCGGGAGCGATTTGACTTTTTTAAAAAGAAATAAAATAAAATTAAAATTAAACTTATTTAAGCGAGCCTTTGGTCTGCCTTTGTCCTTACTTACCATATAATATAATCCTACTTACTTCAGGTCAGCATCTTCTCTCAGCAATACTAGAAAATGAGCACAATCTCCCAACCACAAGTTGGTGGCTTGGAGCCGACGAGAGCTATGTAGAGTTGGACCAACCTAGTGTAAATGCCGATATTTTAAAAGCTGCGGAGGATAGGTGCAATGAATTGATTAGAGCAGCCATTCCTGTTACTGTTAAGTTTGTGAACGCCAATGATCCTAATTTGGATAAAGTAAGTTCGGATATTGAATAAGTATAAAATTATTTTTCAATAGGAAACTGGAAACTGCAAATTTCCTTGCTTGAAATAATATACAAGATAAGACCATTGTAACAGGTTTTTTTTATATATAATGAGTAAAATTCTCTACATATTATGAAAATATAATTTTATTTGTAGGCACATACTCGAGGATTGCCAGAAGATTGCATGGAAACCATCAGAATTATATGTATTAAGGATGTAGATGAGAACATGTGTTGTGGCACTCATGTGTCTAATTTAAGGTCAGAAAACAAATGTATTTTACATAAAAAAAAAACATTGAAATATTATACTTTACTTTCTTTGTTTCAAATATACTCCCCTCTTCCTACTGTAACGAATTTTCATAGTATTTCGCAAATATTGTTAACTAAATAAAGCAAAACTGTAATAGTTACAACATTTATTTATGTTTTTTTTATAGCCAGTTGCAAATGATTAAGTTTCTTGGTGCTGAGCCTGGTAAGAAAGGCAAAACAAACCTAAGGTTCCTTGTTGGGGACCGCATTATGAAAACTTTCCAAATAAAGCTGGACAGAGAGAAAGCACTTACTGGTCTCTTGAAGTAAGTATTTATTATATGTCATGAGAATGCAATAGGCAATATATTAATTTTGTTGTATCCTTTTGGAAATTACTTTTTTAATAGCAATGTTAAATGGCAAACATGTTTGATTTAAGACATCATAAATTATTAAGCTACTAGAGATTGTCTAATCTAAAAATGAACGCCCCTCCACTAAACTTAATTGTTTCAATGTGTGAGGACAAATAATTATTGAACCGCTTTATATGTGTGCGCGCGGCGATTCTACTGCAAACTTTGACTGTCTCGCGCACTGATTTGTCAACTAATCGGGCGATCAGTTCAGGTGCCTAGCATTGTATGGCGGGGAGAGCGCGCTATGTACGGAATGACACGTCCGTTCTGTCGTGCATCGCGTCATTTATGCACTAGTTGGCCAACTGGTCCTGTCGTTCGGGCATGGATTGGACTGGAGGACTGAACGACCAATGAGGCAGACCAATTTGTGTGTATTGCGTCTATACACGTACTTTGAATGTGAGCGTAAACACAGTGGAGGGGCGTTCATTTTTAGATTAGACAATCTCTACCACCTTTTTAATTTTACACCACTCTTAGGCCGGGACTCCACCAAAGCGGAGACGAGACGAGCGGAGAGGAGATGTTTTTTAAACAACCAATAGAATTGAGTTATTGACACGTCTCCTCTCCGCTCAGCTTCAGTGGAGATCGCTGTGCGGAGATGTGTAATATTTGTATGTCGCGATGGAAGCGGAGATGTGAGCTGTGCGCGGACGACGCGCAGTGGAGACGAGAGATGTGAGCGGCGTGCAGTGAGCGATGTCACCCTCCCCCCTCTCGCCCGCTAGCAACCCGCAGAACCCCGCGCGCGCACTCAACGCCACTCAACGCCCCGCACCCGAGCTGAAAAACATCTCTTCTCGCACAGCACACAGCACACCGCACACATCTCCGCTTTGGTGGAGTCCCGCGAGCTGAAAAACATCTCTTCTCGCACAGCACACAGCACACCGCACACATCTCTGCTTTGGTGGAGTCCCGGCCTCACGCCCGCCTGATCATATGTAATCATTTTTAAATTATTATAGCTAATATTTACATCACTTATTTACTAAATGCAGAAATGAAGCATCGAAACACGAAGAACTCGTGCAAAAATTACAAAAGAACCACAAAGTGACGAACAAAAATCTACAAAACGTTCTCTCTGACTTGGCACAATATGAAGTGGACAAAATAAAAAGTACAGAACCGAAGCCAAAATTCGTATTCATGTTTAAAAAGGAAGCGACACCTGATTTTAACAGGGTTATATGCAAGGCTTTAGAGAGCGAAGGGATGTTCATATTCTGTGCTTCAGAAGAACCTGATAAGCCAAAAGAGGGACAGATCATGATGCAAGGGCCGGAAGAACACTGTAATTTTTTGGGACCTCAGTAAGTTTTACTTAATACTTGAAATCTTAGTGCACATTATATTAATAACTCACTCAATAGGTTAACTGATTAACATTCTTTGAAATAATTTTGCTATAGAATATTAATTAATTACCTGGGAATCTATAAGAGAATGTGATTTAGTCAGGCGTTAAACTCAAACTCAAACATTTATTTATTCAATTAGACTTCTTCTAGAAGCACTTTTGAATCGTCATTACATTTATTTTTTAAATTTACCAAAACTGTGAATAATTTTATTTGGGAAAATAAGAAGCAAGCTTGTGCTTGTACAGTGTACCATCGTCCATAATCAATTACTTTTATTTAAATATTTTTTTAGGATCACACAAATGTTAAACGGAAAAGGTGCATTTAAAAATGGCAAGTTTCAAGGAAAAGCTGGTGACTTGACGAACATCAACAAATGCAAGAAAATCATAGAGGATTACTTCAATAGTCTGTAGTTAAATAAAATATAACTAGTGTGGTTTGAAATGTGTTTTTATTTAAACAACCTTATGTTATTTTCGTATTCACTCTATAATGCTTTTAAAATAATGTATATTAGATATAAACCATGTGTGAATAAAACAATGCAATGCCAAAAACTGTAGTAGAAATCAAAAGCAGTATTTTTACTGGTAAGTCAGATCAACAGATTTTGTGTATGTACTTTAAAATGTTATTTGAATGTTGAAAGTAGATTTTATTGTAATAGAAACAATATATCTACTGTATTTTATTTTAATATTGTCAACAATAATACAATATGTAAGCATTATAATTTTCATTATTTGCATTGTTTCATTAACACTAGGAGAAATAAATATTCATCATATTCATATTTTTACATATTTGTAACTGTGCATTTAGATCAAACAAACATAGAGCTAGAGCATTATTTCGTGATCTTTTAGTGTAAACGAAAACTCGTATTCAGTGTTGTTCAGTATAAGAACATGCATAGAATCTTTTCGAACACAACAACGAAATAATGCACTAAAATCATTTGATTGATTAGAATGAGCATTTGCTCGTTTGATGTAAATACACTGTAATAGGCACATCTTTCATATTGGAATAAACATTAAAAAGTAAATAGAATATAAGTTAATTACATATAATAATCAATTCTTACATAAAATGAACATAGTACATAGATATTTCACATCCCAGATTGTCTAAAAACTGCCAGATATAAAAATCTTAGGATACATCATACTTATATTGTCTGTATAGAAAATTTGGTAAAATTATTGAAAATGTAGAAATTTAATAATGTACAAAATGTATAGGTATATTAAGAAGAGCTGGAACGTCAACACATTTACACATTGCACATGTTAGGCCGGGAGATACTGACACAAAATTTCGGGTCATTTGTAACAGGATGGCGGTCTAGAGGGGTCTTAGTAGCAATGACAAAAAGAAAAATGATGGTCAGAACGCTGGTACCGGCGGACTAGTCGCGTGGGCGTTAGTCACACTCGTCGGATAAATAGCGAAAGTCCAACGATTTGTAACACAAAAATTTTAGAATTTACCGATAGCCCTTAAAAAAGATGTAGGCGGTAGTGTCATGCCATACTTTGACGATGTGACTTACAGTCCGCCATACCGACGTGAATGCGTTGATTTAAAAAAAACAATTCAACCATTTGTACCGGGCTAACTTTTGCACAGGTAACCATCGTCGTGCAGCCATTTACTAAAATCACCATGCCATACTTTTCGGACGATTCCAAATGGTCGCCATACCGCGGAAAATCTGCAAATTTTTGAATTTTTTTTCTCGCCAAACGATTTGTACCACCCTACATTTTTTTTCAACAACTCCTGAATGATTATAAATAGAAGTGTGATAATGCCATACCTGTGGGAGGTGACTAATGTGTATAAGATTTTTTTCTTATTGTAAGATTTTATTCGTAGTTTGAACGATTTGTAGGAGTATGGCACTAATTTTTCCCTCTATTAAAAGTATGGCAAATATAATAATGGTCACGTTGCATCATATACTTTCCAAAAATGCCGTACTGGTACAAATCGCCAATTCTTTTCATTTTTTTTTACGTCTTGGCTTAAGTCTTACAATCATCCGCCCCATGTTTGCATTCTGCGATATTTTTTTCTAGGTAGAATTGTATACAAACAAACAGAATATAATGATCCCATACTATAAAAAATTATTTTACGTATTGTACAGTCGTATTTTTGAAACGTGACGAATAAATTAATTTTTCAAGTATGGCAGCACTTTTTCCCCCTACTAGAAGTATGGCAAATATAATAATGGTCACATTTTATCAAATACTCTCCAAAAATCCAAATGCAATACTGGTACAAATTGTTTGGCGAAAAAAAATTTTTTTTTTTGCAGATTTTCGGCGGTATGGTGGCCATTTGGAATCGTCCGAAAAGTATGGCATGGTGATTTTCGTAAATGTCTGCACGATGATGATTACCTGTGCAAAAGTTAGCCTGGTACAAATGGTTGAATTGTTTTTTTTTTTAAATCAACGCATCGCGTCGGTATGGGGGGCTGTAAGTTACACCGGAAAAGTATGGCATGACACTACCGCCTACATCTTTTTTATGGGCTATTGGTAAATTCTAAAATTTTTGTGTTACAAATCGTTTGACTTTCGCTATTTATCCGACGAGTTCAACTAACGCTCACGCAACTAGTCCGCCGGTACCAGCGTTCTGACCATCATTTTTCTTTTAGTCATTGCGTAATAAGACCTCTGTAGAACCGCCATTCTGTTACAAATGACCCGAAATTTTGTGTCAGTATCTCCCGGCCTATGTATGTGTCATATTTTTCAATTGTTTATAAATACAGGGTGATGTAATTGGTGTAGTACGAATATCTAAAAATCTATGAAGAATTTTGTGATACAGTAAATGGAAGAATTATAGACTATTTTACAGTATTTAATAAAATCATTTAATTTTTTGTTCATTTTCATTAGAAATGTCAATTTTTCTCACCAAGGTGGAAATTTAGATGATAAGGATCTTGTTAGAAAAATATAAATTTTGACTAAAATCGGCATTTTTACCAATAACAGTGTGATAATGAGCTTTTACTAAATCAGGCACACTTCAAAAGAAAAAATTTCATCTGATCAAAGTAACGATACCACAGCTAACATTTGACAGTATGTACATAAACAAAATGATGTCGATAAAAACATTTCAGGTCGTTTGAGAAATTTGCCATTGCCAAAAAAGCTCATTATCACACTGTTTGTATGCATTTTCTGAGTAAATTTACTATGGTAATGTATATTATATTTTAGACCATTAGAAAGTAGATATTTCAACTAACAAAAAGCCCCCAAACTTTTTGTAAAAAGCTGATATTTCGACGTCAGAATTTTCGATTGAAAATTAGGTTGTTTTTTTGGTATTAAGTTGAAATAAGGCGAAAAAATAAATATTTTCAATCAAATAAATTACAGTGTATTTGAGACACAATAAGGTAACTTTTCACCAAATATAGTAGAAAAAAATTTTTTTTTGAAAAAGAAATAAAAAACCAATAACTTGGTTTTTTGAATATTTCACCTAAATTTTGAGGTTATGTGAAAAAATTATTAATACAAAAGTACAACTTTTGTACTTTTTATTACCTACAACTTTGCCATTGAACTTTTTTCCATAGGACTTGTAGTTTTGTCACAGAATACATAATAGTAGCTAAACGCTACAGAACGGACACTCTCCGCCTCCCGCCAAAATTAAACTTACCTCACCCCCGCGCGATCAGACATAAAATGGGCCATATTTTTCTGCAAGGACGATACGCAACGAAGATTGACAACATTAATCAAATTGACTTAAAGTAATTTTATTATTTTGGATTTGTGATAATCGTTTTTCGTAGAAAATGGTTAGATATTGTGCTGTTTACGGATGTATGTCATCAGAAAAACGCGAATTTTTTTTTACGCTAGTCACAAATGTGCCAACCATAAAGCGTTAACACATACATTTGCAGTCTCTACAGTGTGACTGTCAAAACGATCATTTTGTATGGAGTGTCCGGGGTGTGGTTTTGTTGGAAATCAAGAGAAACCATTTTTTAGCCTTAAAAGCTCCCCCCCTCCCACTTCCCGAACTCGGATTGTCTGTAATTTATTTTTCCTTTAATTTTTATCACATTCTCCTCCTTTTCTAATGGGTTTCATCCTACTACTATTTTTTTTAGGTTTTTATCATTTTGGAAGGGATTGGCCCTGGTGTATGTTGGGAGTGAGCGCACGTGTTATTTGTATTGTTTTTATGTCCTGAAATTTAATTATTATTTGATAATTGAATAATTATTAATACTTTTATCCAATTGATTATTATTAGAATAAATAATTAACTTCATCAATTGATTTACTTTTAAATTATAATTTTACAGGTAAATTATGAGAGCTTTCATAATTATATTAATTGCATATATTTATCTACAACGCACCCATTTTACAATTCAAGTCTAAAATGAAACTAGAGTCGCATTTATTTTTGAACATACTGTAAGTGAAATTGCATAAGTGTGAGTACTGTGAACATGCCAGCTTTCCTTAATTGACCTGTACCTCCGCCAGTAATTCCGAGTTGACCACAAATCACATACAATATTTCAAATACCTTCCACCCAATATTTTGTTTATATCCCTTGTTCATTATAAGACAAATTGCATAGAAATGCTATTCAATATTCACTTAAATTACTTTCCTAAATAATATAATTTGCTAGTTTTCAATGCCTATACCAGAACTGAAATACTTTTTATACATAACAACAAACTATAATTACTTACTATCTATAGTGTTAACAGCGTTAATGCTCGATACCACTTTTTCAATACCCAGATTGCTCCAATCTTGTGTGAGGTCATCTAGATAATTATCAAAGTCGACTAACTCTTTGTAAACTTCCCATTGCAAGAGATGAGACACCGTTTCTAATACAAGAGGTGTTTCTGAAAAGAAATTTTGATATTATAAATTTTTAAAGAATAAAAAATTCCATCACTCGGCGGGATTCGAGCCCGCGACTTTCGCATTCTGGGACAAATGCTATAAAAAAATACTTAATATGCATTGAGATATACATACATGGAGACGACACCGCCTACATCACTTATGTTCCGCTCAACATACGTCATATGGCATAACTGCACGCTCATTTTTTATTTGTTTTAAAGTGAAACGCATCAAATATGCCTTCGTGTGTGTTACGATATTGCACAAATAATACAAATAATACGGAAAAGTGCAAAGGAATAACTTTCATCGGTAAGTACCTAACTAGATAATAATTTTTAAAACTTAGTTAGAGCAAAAAAATGGCGCACAGATTTTGTTCGTGGTGTCTCCTCCATACGTAGTAATATTATCTCAATGTTAATATGTTAAACTTTAAAGAATGTAGGAAAATGTTGATGATGAATTAATGAAAAAACATAATTTATGAATGCTATTAGCATCAATATTATAAATGCTTCCAATGCAAAAAAATATACAGCACGGTCTTGGTGATCAATGCTACAATTTCAATTGATTTACTTTCTACCCTCCAATAATTGTGATTAGACTGAGTTCCTTATATTTTTTGGTATGAACCAATCATAGTTCTTTTTGAGGGTAGGTGTCAAAATAAATATAACCATTTTTGTGTTTTGTTGCAACATCTTGAAAATACATATTTTTTCGAGGTGATTGAATTTTTTCTATTCTATATAAATTTATAGTTACATATTTATAAAGCATTTCAATGCCATAAAACCAAAAATATCAAATTCTACATATTTGTTGCTCGAATTCGCACTGCCATGGATTGTATTGATTTTGATTTTGATTTGATTGGATTGTATTTGTATAGTTTTAAAGTATTTTTTTCATGCAAAATAAGCATAAATTTCAATTAAAAGTCAATATAACTTACGGAATAACACTTTATTTGTGTCCTGTGGTTTCCACTTCCCTTCACTGTATCTGTAAATCTTAATAGCTGGTGTAACTAAGTGTCTAACTAGCCTTTTGTTGTCCACCTTAAAATAAATATGAAAATAATTCATACAATAATGGGGAATATTCATGTATTTATTTTTTGTCTTAAATTAATAGTTTACTATTTTATAACGTAGAAAAAATATAAATAGGACTCAAAATACTCAAAATATTTTTAAATTTGAAATTTAAAACTGTTAAAAAATTTAAGCAGTTCAAACGCCGCCATTTTGCGCGCGCTTTGCGTGACGTCACATGACACGTCCAGTGGGTGTTCACCTTAGTGTTTACTGTGGAGTGATGAATACAATGTCGTGTCAGATGACGTCACATTTCGTTCGACCTATGGTGGCGCGTTTTGGAAGTTTGAATTTCGCTCCCTTATTTTGCACTTTTTGAATATTATTTTAGGGGTTTAAATTAAATAAGTAAATAAAAAAATCCTTTTCATTATAATATTACGATAATAAGTATTCGAGAAAAAAATATTTTAGGCCATTTCAAATTTTATGCATATTCCCTATTATTAATATGGATGAGAATGAAAATTCTATTATAAATAATTCATTTTACGTAAGTTATATATTTCAGTTTTTCTAATAATTAAAAGAAACAAAAGTACACCCCTTTATAAATAACGTATACATATATAAATATAATAGTCTGAATATTTTAAATAGTTACATTCTTAGTCTAACTTTACCATTACCAATCAGTCAGTCTGTAACTAATTTAGAAAAACAAATTAATTTCTACTGAATCAATTTATAGGATACTAGCGACCCGCCCCGGCTTCGCACGGGTGCAATGCTGATACTAAATACACTACAGAAAAACTGTGAACGTTGTATATAAGAACATAGCGGCCCGCTCCGACTTCGTACGGGTATAAAATAGATAGCCGGGCGGCCGGCCGCTACCGCCGCAAACGCTACGTCCCGCAATTTTTAAATCTGTAATATCTTCGAAAATATTCACTTAAATCATACGGTGTAAAGGGCCTTATAGATCTATATTAAATGAACAATGTATTCAAGGTATTTAATTGGTTAAGGATTAATGCTGTATTGGTTAAAATCGCATCGAAAATTAGCCATTATTTGTCGTAAAAAGTAAATGACAAAAAAAAGTTATTGTGGGTTATCCATAAGAGATAGACATATACCATCGCGGACTTTTCTATAGACCTTTTCAATGTGTATAATACTTAGTACATTATTTTGATAAAACTCGTAGGGTTCAGCCTGCGTTAGCAATGTAAGCGGAAAAAATGTAATTTTTTACGACATCACATTAGAAACCTCAAAAATAAGAGTACTTCTCCACTATTTAATGGATGTTATTATACATATAAACCTTCCTCTTGAATCACTCTATCTATTAAAAAAAACCGCATCAAAATCCGTTGCGTAGTTTTAAAGATTTAAGCGTACAAAGGGACATAGGGACATAGGGACAGGGAAAGCGACTTTGTTTTATACTATGTAGTGATATTTGGAATTATTTTGAATGTAATAATTACCACAATAAACACAGCGGATGGAAAGTGTTCAGCAATTTTCTCAGCAATCTTCTGTCCTGGACACTTCTCCACTGTGTTGTCGTTAAAGTTCTCACATCCTGCATAGTAACCCGCTATCACACGGTTATCTGCTTGTGCTAATGCTTCAATCTATAAAAAATACAATTTGCTTGATGTTACTAGTTGCTGTTTGAGTGAAAATGTTTCGATTTCGGTTTGAGCTTGTAAATCTTATCAAATATAAATGTTACACCTTGGCCACGGACACCGGCGGCGCGACCGACGGCGCGACTGGCGGCGCGGCAATTCGCGCGGCGCGGTAAGCACGCCACGGGCAGTTGCGTTCGCCGCCGCGACCAGTGTAGACGAGGAGACGAGATGGCTTTATCAAAGTTAGCCCGACGTTGTTTGGAGAGTAGCAGCTTTTTTGCTCAAGATTTAATGTTTGGAAGATATAGTGGAGTACACGAATTAAATAGAAATCGTGTTACAGACGGAGAATTCCACCAAAAATATGAAAAATATAGGCATGATGAAAAATTATGTTGCGGGTGGCTAGACTTCCAAATAGCTGGTCTAGTTAGAATTTCTGCAATAAAAGCTTCCGTCTCCATTTTCGCGAAAAAAAAACAAACTATTTTAAATTAAGTTCGCTCCGGGAGTAGTCGCCGCGTCTGCCGCTCGACTCCGTGGCCTGCGCCGTAATAACTCATACATTTGTTTCGATCGCTAGTCGTGCCGCGCGATTCGCTCGGGGAAATTCGCCGGTCGTCTCGCTGGTCGCCGCTGCGCGTGGCATGCCCAGTACATTTCCATACATTTGATTCATTCGCAAGACGCGCCGCCAGTCGCGCCGCGCGAATTTTCGCTATAGCGAATTGTCCGTGGCCAGCACGTTAGTGTTGCTTTTTTGATCTCAAACATGTTATTGTCAATGAGGCTTCTTATGCACTTTAAATTATAACAATGATTACCCACTAATTTTACAGTATTATTTACAATCAAAATCCAAGAGCCGGCAGGAAAAGAGACTATGTAGGTACGCTCTATGTTCACATATTAAAATATTAGAAAAAGATTGGAGTGGTTTGGTTACCTGTGTTAAAGCGACCTCAGCCATTGGCGATAAACTATGGCTATGGTGAAATAAGGGCATCGTATCCACAATATGCAGGTCGGGATTCTTAGACCCCTCTTTAATTTTGCTTCCATCCGCTAGAAGTATTCCGTTCACAGCACATTGAGAATATTTCACTGCATGTAGTATAATTTTAGCGTAGGCACTTGTTTCAAATGATACTTCTCCCATTGTTGAAGTTACAATTACTTATTAGGAATGGGAAATTAGATAGGTTTTATTATAATTACAGCAAAAAACTTATTTTCTGATAAAATACACGACACTTCAGCACTTATTTTAATCAATTTAACATTGAGTATTGACATCACAGAATACAGATTGACAATTTGACATATGACATGATAAGTCAATTTTATCTTTTTTTTTATTTCTTTTGATGTATAGAAAGGCTTTTTGTCAGTATCGAGTTGAAATTGCTACGAAAGGAGTATGTAAGGTCCTTTACTTTACTATAAGACCTCATTCACACGAGAGCTTTTTTAACGTCCGTTAAAAAAGCGTCCAAATAGAACAAATGCATTCCCAAGTATATGTTCACACGTCAGCGCTTTTAAAGCGCGACGCTTTTTTATCGCGCAGTGTTCTATTTTCAACGCTCGGCGTTGGGCGTTAAATAAAATAGACCATAGGAAACTTCTTACTATTATTCAGACGAGCGCTAAAAAAGCGCCGGCGCTGCGTTCAGTATGCCGCACGCTCGCTCAGCGGTAGCACGTGTTTGTTGTGCTTATAATCATCAGAAAATCGATACGATGTCGTGGATTGTTGATCCCGAACTATTAATTATAGATGTGGAGTCTCGTCCGTTCCTGTATTCAAAATCGTTATAGACATTTGAAAATATTAATTAAAAAAATTCCGGGGTATTGCCTTAACTCTTCGTACAGTGTCACAAACTGCCCTTTTAAGTATCTCTGTTCATTCAGAGGATGTACCCAGAATGCCTTTTGTTTTCTTTTTCGTCTTTTAATAACACAAATCGCTAGTGCCAATCTTTCTTTCTTTCAAATATACCTAACATATAAAAATTAAAACAGTAGGTATTTTTATCATATTCCTTTAAGTAACATGTTTATCGATGACGAGTTTGAACAAATACCTAAGTAGGTACCTACAAGTGGTTTATTAAGAACAAACTTTCCGAGGAATTCTAAGCAAATATAATAATATAAATATCATAAAGATATTACGCAACTGACATTACGTAATTATTTTAGCAGAAACTATTTCCACGTCTTACTGAAGCCAGAGACGAGACATGAGTGATTTTAAAGCGTTAGTATGAACAACCACAGAGAGAACGTTTAAAAAGCGCCAACGCCGGGTTTTAACGCAACGCTTTTTTAACTCTCGTGTGAATGAGGTCTAAGTGTGCTTTTATTTACTATCCCCGTTTTCCAATTACAGCACTAGAGCGCATTATGCGGCATAATGCTTAACGTTGAATGTTCCAACTACAGCAACGCTTCGCACAATCGAGCACTAGAAAAAGTAATGCGCGTGAATTGATGCGTGCAATCGATTTATCGTTAGTAATTATTAATTGTTGGAAAAAAATTTAAAGCTTTCGTTTCATTGTAGTTTTTTCGAAATAATCAAACTTAATTCAAATTGTGTTAAAAAAATAAATATAAGTATGGATGAAGGTACAAACATTGAAAAAAATGTTAATGAAAAAATCAAAATCCAAATTACTTAAAATAACCATAAATATTTTTCAACAAATTATTATGTATACCACTTTATTTACACATTATTGAGGTTATTGCTAACTCTATGAATATTTTTTTTTTCAACACTGAACTTAGCGCAACCTGCTGGTGCGTTTCACGTTTCAATTAAGCATCAGCATAATTCGGCATTGTGCGGCACTGAGTCGCATTATGCTCTGTAATTGGAAAACGGGGTATATTATCAACATTTTGTTATTTCTAGCTAATATAAAATCAGAAATTTACAATAGAATTCAAGTTTTACTTTTCCGATTCCTAAACGAACATTCAAAATCAGCTGACATCTATCGCCTTGTGACATGTGTCACAAAAAAAAACAAACTGTCTTCTAATCATAAATAAATGTTAATTCTGCAAAAGATTTGGTATTTGTTTTGTAAATCTATTTTGCATATTTATTTCTTACAAATGATAGTACGGAAATTGTTAATTTATTCATGATGGATACAAATGACGTTTCTCAGTTGACCGAGTTCCCTCGGTTTGAAACAGAAGGGAATCAAAGGGGTGTTACAACATTTTTTAATAAATTGTGGAAACTTCCCTTATTTTCGCCTAACGAGAGTACAGATCAATCAGATGAAAAGCTAATGGGTGATGAAAGAAATAACGATCGTAGTGATGAAAGAAGAAAGGCGGAATACTCAGATAAAAATGATAACTCAGAGAACAGTGAATTTAGGACCAATATTAGGAAAATAAGTTACCTGGGCTCTGGGGTGAGCGTTTTCTTTTTTATTTTATATTTTATTAATTATACATGAATATACTAATAATTAAAGCCAAATATTTGAAATATTATAATTTGCTGAATACCTTAAGTTGTTGTTTTATTGTTCACATTATATCAACATATTATTATTATTTCTTGTGTAACTATTTTATAATGTGTGTATAAATAAACGTTTTTCATTTCATTTCATTTCATTTTCATATTCCCACAGTTCTATATATCAATAATATATTTTTTAAAAGGTGCTATTACAAAATGCCACCATGTATATTTATGAGACTTAAATTAAAAATACATTTTTTATATGGTAGATGAAACACAATGATAAATCTTAAATTATTACAAATTTTTGTTTGTTCCACTAGTGATAATTGACACAATGACAAATCTTAATTTCTCTTTCTCTCTCTCGTTATACCTGCGATCGCGCTCGTGAGATTTTGGTATGACACAAGTTTCTGAACATGTCACCCGACTAAAACGATTTAAGAAGAAAATAAATAAATGTTCTCTAGAGCGGTACCCGGTATGCAGACACAGAGCTAGCCCGCTACTGGATGCCGGACGATATCTCCCGCGAATGCTACGAGTGCGCCGCGCGGTTCGGCACGCTGCGGCGGCGTCATCATTGTCGAGTGTGCGGACAGATCTTCTGCTCGAGGTGTTGTAGTCAACGGGTACCAGGTAAGTTTTAATAGGAAGAAATGATGTAGTTAGAAATTATTTTCTATATCATGTAGAAAAAATTACTTATGGAATAAAAATATTTACATATAATATATTAAAATATAGGAGATACATAAAAATGTATCTACTATATTTTCCATGTGTGCCATGTGTTCTCAATAATATTTCCGAATAAAAAAATATAGACCTCTATTATTTGGATTTGGTGGTCAAATAAAAATAGTATATATATTATATTATTAATAGAATATATATATAATTAGTATATATATATAATTTTTTATAAATGTTTAATCCTGATATTTGTTGTATTTTGGAACCTAAATAATTTTTTGTGACAATTACAAAAAAAAAATGTATATTTTGTTAGAATTTAGATAAAATGTTATGTCCTGTTTTTTCAGGTCAAATATTTGGATGCGCGGGCGATCTCCGTGTGTGCACATATTGTTGTAATGTGGTGTTGAGATATCTACGTGAAAATGACATTACCGGCGAAATATCACCTGATTTACGGACGCTACAGGAGAATTTACAGGTGCGTTTTTCCGCATTTACATGTGCATTTTTCTGCATTTACAGGTGATTTCGTTATTTGTTGAAAGAAAAGCATATGGTCAAGTAATTACGATGCCACTATATTTTATTTTAAGCAGTAATAAATTACCTCTTTCGTAATATTTTGTAACCTGGTACACAAGTGACTCACTTGTGTACCAGGTAACACAACCGAAAGAAAAAAGATTTAAAGTCCCAGCCGAAATAAAATATAAATTAACTATTTTTAATGAGTATATAATTATTGAATACAAATAAAAATAAGTAACACATTATTTTAGATAAAATTTCCCGAAAACAAATCAACGAGTCCCAACAGTCGCGACTTCGTGTTCGCTCGAGAGCAGGAAACGTGCGAATTCAAAAGCACAACTAAAGATATCTATGAAATTTATAGACAATTATCATTTGCGTTGCCTACACAGCAACATAGGTAAGTAAAAAAAATCATCTGCAAACTTTTTTTGCAACAGTAAAAAAAAAATTATTAGTTTAATAAGCAATAATTATTGAAAAAAACTTTGAAAAAATATTCAAATTTCTGTCAATTCTTAGGTATAACCAAAAAATTTAAAATTTGTTAAAAAAGAGAGTTTCAGGTATAATAATGTAATTTTTTTACATCACAGATATCGGCTAGTAAGATATAACAACGTGTGGCGTGGATGTGACATGCTACAATGGGTAATGGACAATACTGTACACAAAACAAGGTAATTTACTATTTTATATGCATCACTACATAGTATAAAACAAAGTCGCTCTCTCTGTCCCTATATCCCTATGTATGCTTAAATATCTAAAACTACGCAACGGATTTTGATGCGGTTTTTTTTTAATAGATAGAGTGATTCAAGGGGAAGGTTTTAGTGTCTAATTTTTTAGGTTTTACACTAAGCGGGCGTAGCCGCGGGAAAGCTAGTACTGTTATAAAGGGGGAAAAAATCTGTTTTTTAACGTGATAACGTTTTTAAAATCGTTTTAGTCGGGTGACATGTTCAGAAACTTGTGTCACACCAAAACCTCACGAGCGCGATCGCAGGTATAACGAGAGAGAGACGGACCGATCTCCCGTCTCATCTCGAGCGCTGCCACCAATAAGACGTTATCACGTTAACATCTCGATCGTCAACCTACTTTACAAACAACCAATTTTTTTTTAATAAATTTTTTTTTCTTTAATTAACAGGGCACAAGCGACACAAGTTTGCCACAGTCTCATACAACTGGGCTACGTGGAGCGAGCCACTGAGCCCTCGCAGTTCGCCGATTACGCGCTCTACCGCCCGCTGAGTATAGCGCGCACTGACACTAAGGACCAACGTGAGATATATATTTGGTCTTACCACACCCCGGACACTCCATACAAAATTACCGTTTTGACAGTCACACTGTAGAAACTGCAAATGTGTGTGTTAACGCTTTATGGTTGGCACATTTGTGACTAGCGTAAAAAAAAATTCACCTTTTTCTGATGAAATACATCCGTAAACAGCACAATATCTAACCATTTTCATGAAAAACGATATTCACAAATCCAAAATAATAAAATTACTTTAAGTTAATTTGATTAATGTTGTCAATCTTCGTTGCGTATCGTCTTTTCTGAAAAATGTGGACCATTTTTAGACTGATCGTGCGGGGTGAGGTAAGTGTTTAATTAATTTTGGCGGGAGGCGGAGAGTGTCCGTTCTGTAGCGTTTGTGGTAAGAACCACAAAACAATTTAAACACAGTCTAACTTTAAACCAGGAATCTGTCACTTTAATAGTTGTCTATGTGAAATACGACAAAACCACATTAAAGAGAACCCGCGCTTAAAGTGAAACCCTGTCACAGAATACATAATAGTAGCTAAACGCTACAGAACGGACACTCTCCGCCTCCCGCCAAAATTAAACTTACCTCACCCCCGCGTGATCAGACATAAAATGGGCCATATTTTTCTGCAAGGACGATATGCAACGAAGATTGACAACATTAATCAAATTGGCTTAAAGTAATTTTATTATTTTGGATTTGTGATTATCGTTTTTCGTAGAAAATGGTTAGATATTGTGCTGTTTACGGATGTATTTCATCAGAAAAACGCGAATTTTTTTTTACGCTAGTCACAAATCTGCCAACCATAAAGCGTTAACACACACATTTGCAGTCTCTACAGTGTGACTGTCAAAACGATCATTTTGTATGGAGTGTCCGGGGTGTGACCCTGTTAAGTTTTTTGTGGGAAGACAAATATTGTTTAACTAATTATAACATCGACACAAGTGTGCCACAGTCTCATACAACTGGGCTACGTGGAGCGAGCCACTGAAGACTTTAATTATTTTTAACTAGCTTTATAGCTAGCAAATAAAAACGCGCATAGTTCCCGTTCCCATAGGATTTCCGGGACAAAACCTATCCTATGTCCTTCCTCAGGTCTCAAGCAATCTCTCTACCAAATTTGAAGTAAATCCATGCAGTATTTTTTTGAGATTAGCCCGGACATACATTCAGACACATAGACAAAAATTCTAAAAACTATATTTTTGGCTTCGGTATCTATTATAAATCACGCTCCAAGGTATTTAAAAAAAATATTCAATTTACAGTTTTAACTTTCCTACTATTTTATTATATGTAAATATAGATATATGTGACACTCATACGTCGCTATGTGACCTATGAGTATAATATGCTACACGCATATAATATGACACTCATTTTTAATATGCTTTATGTTGATAAATTGTTTTTTTAGCTGAAGAGGAACAGCCTGTAGAAGAACCAACTAGATTAGTGGAAAGCGTGTCGTCGTATTGCCTAGATCTAAATCTAGGAAATAGTTCAGCTAGACTCATCAAATCCACCAAAACAGGTAAATGGAAATAATAAAAACATGTAGAAAAATTTATTTAAAAAATATTTTTAAATTAAAAATTATTACTCTTTTAGAACCAACTGAGGTAAAGCCAACGGAAGAAGAACAACAAAATGTGGATCAAAATGAAAGTAAGTTACTTTTATTTCCATTGTATTCTATCGATGCTGTCTCACGGCTATGTGAACTTGGCACCCGACGTAATAACTCAGGCCCCGGAACCACAGACACAATAGAAAATCTATTGTGTCTGGGACCGATCGGGTCGCTTGGGGCTCAATGGGTTAAAAAAAATTAAATATGTAATTAATATTTTTCGCGTTCTTTTAAAAGATTTCAATATGTAATTGTAAAATTTATAGGCACCAAATAAAGTCGTTATCGTTATCAATTACTACAAACATAAAAAATGACTAATAAATAGTCCTAGAGGTTAAAATGATTGAATGCTTGTAATCGAAAAACCAGTGGTAAAATATTCGTTTGTAGTCAGAAAATGATTGAATGGGGTTAATCGAAAAAAGCGATTTTCGATTCAATTTTTCGCAAAAAGCTATTTTCGATTCAATTATCGCATAACTTCCACGAGCGCGATCGCAGGTATAACGAGAGAGAGACGGACCGATCTCCCGTCTCATCTCGAGCGCTGCCACCAATAAGACGTTATCACGTAAACATTTCGATCGTAAACCTACTTTACAGACAACCAATTTCTTGTACCTACCGTTTTTTTCTGTACCAACCGTTTTTTTTGTACCTACCGTTTTTTTCAGTTGACGATTCCCCCCGACCAGTGTGCAAGGCCATAGAGCAGGCCGGGGCAGAGCACTTGGCGCTGCTGCTGCGGCAGTGCCTCGCGCGGCTCGGGCTCGCGGCCGCCTGGGCCCCCGCTCTGCTGCCGCTGTGTGTGCACGCCGCGCACATCACTGTGCCCGGTAATGTATTATAGAAATAGAAATAGCGTTTTATTCGCCATCATGAAAAAAAAAGACGGGTTGCACTCCGGGAGTGCCGGCAGAAGTGAAAACTTGATTATTAACGTTGAACATGTTTGGTATTTTGGAATGGTATCCGTCTTACGCTTTTTCGATCAGGTCACGTGTCCTGACGCGAGTTTAAGATTTTATATATATATATAAAAAAGTTTTCACTTCAAAAAATCTTAATCTAGCACACAGAACAGAAAAAATAGCAATGGTGGCAAAAAGTCCCCGTCAGCAAAGCAGCAATTATTATTATTAAAATAAATAAATAAATAAATATTTCAGGACAATTTTCACACACGGTACGATCTGATCCCATACTAAGCTTTCGCTTGTGTTATGAAAACCAGATGGCTGATAAACATACATATATAATCTTATATATAAAAATGAATCGCAAAATGTGTTGGTAAGCGCATAACTCGAGAACGGCTGAACCGATTTCGATAATTCTTTTTTTATTATATTCCTTGAAGTACGAGGATGGTTTTTACGTAGAGAATACGTAAATATGTACCACGGGCGAAGCCGGGGCGGACCGCTAGTTTTAAATAAATACTTATATAGATATTATGTAACACACAAACACAGAGCAAACATCTATGTTCATCACACAGATATTTGCCCCGGGTGCGGGAATCGAACCCACGACCCCTGTCTTGGAAGGCAGGGCCACTACCAACCAAGCCAACCGGTCAGTCCAAATGTATTGCTGCACTGATTTTCAGAGGAGACCACGTGACTGTACAGATGCAATGATTCAGTACTAAATAAAATATGGCAGTGTGTTTATGTAGCATAGGTAGAGACAATATATGTGCACCTTAATTTTATTTTGTTATCTAGCCGCTAGTTGGCGACTCGTGTCGTATAGTGTGCCAAGCCATAGAACGGGCCGCGGGCACAGAACACTTGGCGATGCTGTGTTATTTTTCAAAGATGAAAATAAGAATCCTATTTTTATTATATACTAATGGTCCGCCCCGGCTTCGCCCGTGGTACCTACATGTTTAAACTATCCTATCTCTCAAGTTGAATCGAACTGCACATGGTGTGGTACAATTTTATTATAATCGGTTAAGTGGTTGAGGAGTCCATTGAGGACAAACGGTTTTTCCGGAAATTTCCACGCATTTTCCGAGCATTTCCCAGGCATTTTCCGGTTATTTTCCGCGAATTTCCCGGGGATTTTCCGGGTGTTTTCCAGACATTTTCCGGACATTTCCCTTGCATTTTCCGGGGATTTTCCAGGCATTTGCCACGCATGTCCCAACATTTTACGGACATTTCTCAGGCATTTTTCGGGGATTTTCCAGGCATTTTCCACGCTTCTCCCGGACATTTTCACGCATTTTCCGGACATTTTCACGCATTTTCCGGTTATTTTCAAGGCATTTTCCAGAAATTTTCCAGGCATTTTCCACGGTTTTTCCGGAAATTTCCACGCATTTTCCGGATATTTTCCAGACATTTCCCAGGCATTTTCCGGGAATTTCCCAGACATTTTCCGGGGATTTTCCGAGCATTTCCCGGGGATTTTCCAGACATTTTCCAGACATTTACAGGCTATGTCAGGGAAATGTCTGGAAAATGCCTGGAAAATATCTGGAAAATACCCGGAAAATGCGTGAAAATGTCCGGAAAATATCCGGAAAATGCGTGAAAATGTCCGAGAGAAGCGTGGAAAATGTCCGGAAAATGTCAGGAAAATTCCCGGAAAATGCGTGAAAATGTCCGGAAAAAGCGTGGAAAATGCCACTTCAAATTTGTGAAGTAATTAAAGCAGAAAACCAAAAAAGAAAAAGAAAGCTAAAATCTTTCATATTAAATGTATATGGGATATTCATATTTCATACTTAATGTATGGGAGGGTTTAAAGATAATTTTTTTGATATTTCTCGATTTATTTTTAAAAATTTATTACCGCCATTTTACTCATTAGGTTAAGTACTTTCGATATCAGTTTAAAGTTTTTTGTTATCTGTAATACTTACGGAAAAATCGCCTGTGCACACTTAACGATTACACCCTGTATACTATTCAAAGGAGAAAAAATATGATAATAGGTGATAATAGGCATAGATTATTATTATTATTTTTTTAAGATGGTTGATTTCATACGAAAATCAGTCTTTTTGAAAGTTTAACGAACTCCTGTTTACAGATTACATGGGCAACGACATCGACGTGAGGAATTACGTTCAAATTAAAAAGGTTCCTGGTGGAGATATGAAGGACAGCGTGGTCATACCGGGTGTGGTTATGACCAAGAATGTAGTACACAGGTATGATATTAATTATATTCATTACAATTTAATTCCAAGTTCCCTCTTAGGCATGAAAATTTATTTCACATCTATTTCAATCGTACATTTGAAATAAATATTTTTGAAGTGAAAACTTCTTTAGCGGCGTTGGGTATAAAATCTTAAACTCGCGTCAGGACACGTGGCCTGATCGAAAAAGCGTAAGACGGATTTTTTTTAGCCCTTATATTCCATGCGTAAGACGGATACCATTCCAAAATATCAAACACGCTCAACGTTAATAATCAAGTTTTCACTTCTGCCGGCACTCCCGGAGTGCAACCCATCTTTTTTTATTTGAGATTTTTTTTTGTGTCTACTATTTAAATGTAAATATCACAGATTTTTTCTATTTTTTTACAAAATGTGTGTTTCTTATAAAAGTGAGTGAGTTACAGGGGTATGCCGCGTCAGATTTCAAATCCGACGGTGCTGCTTCTAGATTGTTCTATCGCGTACCAGCGTGTGGAGGGGAAACTAACTTCGTTGGAACCTGTTTTGATGCAGGTATGTAGGTTCTAGTAGAAATTAACTCTTTTATGATTTTTAACTTTTCTATTAGATTATATTACAGAAAATCTTACTTTTATTATTTTACATTTTGACAAAATGCACCAAAAAATGGAAACTTATGAAGTGTTAAATCATAAGAATCGTCACTATTACAAAATTCCTCACATCATTTTTAATTTTTTAACAATAACCTCAGATTTTTGATATATTAAATTTAGGCTCCGATTTTTTTTAAATATTTTTATCTTAAATTTTAACGTGAACGTTACGTAACGTGAACGTTTTTAAAATCGTTTTAGTCGGGTGACATGTTCAGAAACTTGTGTCACACCAAAACCTCACGAGCGCGATCGCAGGTATAACGAGAGAGAGACGGACCGATCTCCCGTCTCATCTCGAGCGCTGCCACCAATAAGACGTTATCACGTAAACATCTCGATCGTAAACCTACTTTACAAACAACCAATTTTTTTACTACAGGAACAAGAGTATTTAGCACGATGTGCAGCTCGTATATCGGCGTTGCGGCCCCGCGTCGTGCTCGTGCGGGGCGCTGTGGCTAGAGCTGTGCAGGACCGGTTGAGGGAATTGGGTATGTGTGTGTGTGTCGTATTGGTTTTGGTGTGTATGTATGTGTTTGTGGGTGTTTCGTATTGGATTAGGAAACTCGTGATGCGTGTGTGTGAGATTTAGTGTGTGTGAGATTTAGTGTGTAAGGGTGGATGTTTGTTTGTGAAACTTTAGAGAACTCGGTATGTGTCCTATGGGCTAAGAGACATCGGAATGTATGATTGTACCCTATTGGCTTAGGGAACTAAAAATGTGTGTATAAACACACATACCGAGTACCCTAATCTAATAAGATTAGGGTACTCGGTATGTGTGTTTGTGCCCTATTCACCTAGGGAACTTGGTTTATGTGTTAGTGTGCCTTTCGTTAATTTGTTTTCGTGTTTGTTTTTATTAATATTAATCATAAAATACATTTTTTATGAATGTGAAAATAATGAAATGTTTATTTATATTGCTTATTTATTTCCTTTAGGTGTTGCTTTAGCACTCGGAGTTGGTGATAAAGCGTTGCGCAGAGCAGCCAGATGTGCTAAAGCTGATCTAGTGGCATCTATAGATGCTAGAATTGGAATGCCTAGACTTGGCACTTGTAAGAACTTTTATGTCAAAAATTGTGAGTATCAATGTGTTTTTTTTATGTTCTCAAGAATAAATTATCTATTGTCGTTTTTACAGCAGTAATGATTGTTTTATTTTTAACCTAAGAACATTTTGTTACTAAGTGTGATTTTAACAGTATAGCTATCTCTAACGACTTACCTGTTTTGAAAAATAGGTAGTAAAAAGTAATGTTATATTTTAGATTCGAGCAAAACTCTCATGGTATTAGAAGGATGCGCGGAACCGAACTTAGGTTGTTGTATTCTATTACGTGGCGCTAACAACCAAGAGTTGATGCGCGTAAAGAAAGTAGTCAAGTTCATGCTACTCGCTTGCTATAATTGGAAGCTAGAAAAAGCATTCCTCGGTGACATAGAAGCAGTACTACCAGAACCCGGAATGAGCTTTGTTGATGATGAAGATGAACAAAATGATGATAAAAACACAAAAGAAGAAATAATAGAAACCGGGGAAGCGGTACTCGAAAGAATAAATACCAATGGTTCTGATGATAGCGACGATATATTTGATAATGCGAGGAGCAACGCTCTTATTGATAATTCTGAAACGGGAGTTGAAGTAAAGGAGGATTCAAATACTAATGTTAAAGACAGTGATCCACTGAAAGCGAAGCAGTTTCGTAAAACTGAAAGCGATAAGAATCTCAGTTGCGGTGTGCCGATACGGGATTTTAGTGATCCGTTGAGGTCTACGCTGTCTATGGAAGATGAGGTTTTTCTGCCTGAGGAGGCTGAGTTGAAGGCGGATACGAAGAGTGAAAGGTAAAATAATAATTTTCGTTATATTTTTACTCAAACTCAAACATTTATATATTCAACTAGCGGTCCGCCCCGGCTTCGCCTGTGGTACATAATATTTACGTTTTCTCTACATAAGAATTAAGAACCATCCTCGTACTTCAAGGAATATAATAAAAAAAGAATTATCGAAATCGGTTTAGCCGTTCTCGAGTTATGCGCTTACCAACACATTTTGCGATTCATTTTTATATATAAGATTAGACTTCTTTTAGAAGCACTTTCGAATCTTAATTACATATTTTTAACATTTAGATATGTGTATTTGTATTTTTTTGTTTGTTATCGAAATATAATTATGTAGATGCAATATTTGTAACGATTTTGAACTAGATTTTTTAAAATTATAAAAACATAGGTATTGCTACTGACATATTAAATATATTTGCTTCTTACACATCCAATATCGCAATTAACTTCATGCATCATCATCATACACTTAATTACCAGAACAGATATATTTGCCACGCCGCTGGTCTTTTAAATCAATAAAAAAAATATTTAAAAAACTAACCAACAATTAAAAAAATATGAATTAATTCCCATACCAATCAACATACTCAAATAATGTCCCCATAGATGGTGTACAGACGACGTAGTGCTCTCAATGTCGCCAAACATAGTAGTCCCCGCGCCAAGTAGACCGTTAAATGAGTCTCTCCCTCTGCAGACCGACTTTTTGAATTCAATAAAAAATGAATAACGTCCCCATAGATGGTGTACAGACGACGTAGTGCTCTCAATGTCACCAAACATAGTAGTCCCAGCGCCAAGTAGGCCGCTGTACTCAGCGCCGCGACCGCACACACCGCGCCCGCAGCGCACGCACGGCAAGGAACTGAAAACAGCGCCTGTACCGGTAAGATTATACTGTAACTAGCTGCTCCCCGCGGTTTCACCCCCGTGGCTCCACTCCTGTTGGTCGTAGCGGGATGATATATACCCTATAACCTTCCTAGATAAATGAGCTATCTAACACTGAAAGAATTTTTCAAATCGGACCAGTAGTTCCCGAGATTAGCGCGTTCAAACAAACAAACAAACAAACTCCTCAGCTTAATAATATTAGTATAGATTATTGCAGTAATATTGATTTCTTGTTTTTATTTTTGTCTATGTCATAATGTAATGTAACGTTGTATTGAAATTTTGTAGGTTTTTTGTGTCATAATATGGTGCACTGACTTAATTATTAAGCTATTGCATAGCTTCTATCGCGGGCCTTAAGCGCGGGGACCGAATCGAGAAATTCCGTAACGAAAAAACCTCACGCTCCTCACTCCGACGGGCTCGGAGGTGTGGCTTGAAGGCATGCTATGCAATAGCTTTACAGCGGCAGTCCCCGAGTGCCACACGTCTTTTTTTGTCTATGACATAGACAAAAACTCTATGACATAGACTCTATGTCATAATGTAATGTAACGTTGTATTTAAATTTTGTAGTTTTTTTGGTGTCATAATAGGTTAAACTGACTTAATTATTGACTAACTTCACTAACGCTCAGGCCACGCTACTGGGATAGAGAAATATGAAATTTTCTCGCGTTCTTCCTTTTATTGAGCAGGAGGCACACCAGAATATAAGAAGTCGCTGCCTCAGTAAAAAAATAAAAAAAATAAATGACACTAATTTACACATCCTTTTTTTCACTATAATTAAATAATTTTCTTTAATAAAAAATTTAACAGTCAGCTTGGTCTTTAAGAAATTGTAGTGATACAAAAATACATTTAAGATTTATATTGATAGCTACTACAAAAAAGACGAATTTACCTGTAACCAATTGCTTTTCCTTACTACCAAGGAACCGCACCCGTTCATAAAGCAAGCGATCACAGCACCAGCGGATGACTTGGCAATGCGGAGGTCGTTAGCGCATTTCCGGGCGACCGGATGTCGATATGTCACTGATAATCATAAGAGTGAGTTTGGTAGACTAGTTTGGGATTGGGGTTTTGCTTGTGTTTTGTACGAATAAAATATTGATATGGACTTTATACCAGGTTGTAATTTATCTTATTTAGAACAGGTAGAATTTAAATTTGGATGTGATAGGACAACACACATATTCACAGGAATAGAAACAGTTCTGTAGACTTCTTATTAATGAGATTGGCGTGACGAAAAAAAGTTTGATAAATTTTTTAGACATCACATTCAGTAAATAAAATACCGTAAATAAATAATCTAATCAACATTACGGTACTATTATCTCAAATGTGAAAAACATATAGGTCCCACTTCTGAAACTTTAGACTAAGATTTTTAAACATTCAGACTATTTTAAAACATTCAACAATAACTTCCAGTGGAATGTCCGAAATACAATCCATCTGTGATCAAGCAAGTGGAGAGTGAGAAAGAGACGAACAAACAGACAGAAAGCGTGGAACCCCCGGATCCGTTGGACCCGGTCAATCATCAGAAACTAAGTCTACTATTGTACAGCTATAGTAATAAGTCGCCGAATGTTCCAGACTTCTGTGTGAACCCTTGGTAAGATCTTAAACTTAACTAAAGTTTTGTTTATATGAAGATCTTTTGATATCATTTTCAAAAATTATTTAAATCGAAAACATCGAAATTATTATAATTTTGAATACTTTTAAAATTTCACTTTTTAGTAATAAACATAGAAATTTTTGTCATACATGCCTAAAATACCATAGAACTGACCTATAATAATAAATAACTGTCGTCTAAATTTTCCATTTTTTTCCAGGATAGTAACAATGGAAATGTATGGACGTCATGATATTTCTCTCGGCGCATTTCTAGAAAAATACTGCTTCAGTCCCGACCACAAGTGTCCTTCTAACACTTGCCATGTGCCCATGAACCAGCATGTTAGGAAGTTAGTTACATTTAATTTAACTGATAAAAAATAATAATAATAAATATATAAATGCTTAGATCTTGCAAGGAATGATGCAGCTGTAACTATATTTACAAAAAAAAAAGATGTTTGTGAAAACAATAGTTACATGTTATGTTTTATGGAATAAAATTTTTTGTTGTATTATTATCTTTGCTCGCGAAATCACTTTTTAATTTATTATTTTGCGAAGAAATGCAGAAAAAGTTATGAATTTAGAATTTTTTAAATAAGTTGGTAAAAATATTTGCAGGTTCGTGCACGATGACGTGTGTATAACAATAACATGCAATACTATTGGCCATAGTAATGTGGATAAACCGAAGGAGGATTTGAATAAACAGGTATGTACAAATAATTGCAAAAAATATTTATTTTGTTCCATTAAATTGCAATTCACAACATATGTCACGAATAATAACGGACCTAGAATGGAACCTTGTGCAATTATAACATTAGGTGTCCCACCTAATGTTATAATTGCACTTGGCAATTTCTGACCATTCATTGAATCTGCGTAAAAACTTTTTTTCTCTAACTTTTTTGTTTTCGACATAATCGAATGCTTAAGCGAGAACACCTTTTCCATTTTGTTGATTTTCCCAAGCTTCATAGCCTTAATTTGTAGTATGTTACTCGTCGTAACACTACACATTATTCAAGCATCAGTGTTTGAAAGACCCTTGAAAAATCCAAATTGATCGAACTTGTTAAAAATGTTGATAAAGGTGACAGACGGTGATTTACAAGCGTGCGTTATTATTAGTAACAAAGCTGTCATGTTCTGGTCATGCTGCGTGATATAAATAAATATTTCAGGACAATTTTCACACACCGCACGATCTGATCCCATACTAGGCTTTCGCTTGTGTTATGGAAACCAGATGGCTGATAAACATACTTAATAATTTTAAATAAATATTTATATAGATAATTAACACCCAGACTCAGAGCAAACATCTATGTTCATCACACAAATATTTGCCCTGGGTGGGAAAGTTCCACTACCACGTACTTACTAAGTAACAATGACGTAGGTGGTGTTCTGGTCGCGCTGTGAGACATGCGCCACAGTATCCCGCGGCGCGCCCTTGTCCCGTACCGCGCGGTCGCTCTCCCTGGCCCAGTACCTGCGCACACGTGTCGCAGCCCCCCGACTCGCGCGCGCGCTGTGCCACCACCCGCTCAGCGCACACTCACACGCGTTCGTCACTCGACTCACTACGGCTTGCTTCAGGTGAGTGACACTTAAAAAAAGAGCGTGTACCGAGACACGTGAACGAGAAGTGAAATTTTTTTTAATGAATGAATGTAAACTTTATTCTACACACCAAAATAAAGAAATGATATAAAATAAATTATACATAAAATATTTTTGAATTTTTTTTTTGGAAATCTATTCAAAAATTGCAAAATGGTCACCTTAATTCCATGACGTGACCGTATTGCCATGATGTGACCTTGAAATTTTACTCTTAACGCGCCTAAAGAAGTTCCACTTCATAAATAAAGTAGAAGGAAAAATGTTTTGTTTTTTTTTTTTAAGAAAATTACCCACTGTTTATATTAGATGAAAGAAATATATCATAATTTTATTTTACTTGTCAACAATTAAATAGTAAATAGACTTAAGATAAACTAAAATTATGTACTCGATGATCAAATAAATTCCAGATACAACAAGATATCAATGTACGAGATACAACTCCCTCCAGACGTGATATCCATAGATTATGATGTGAAGCAGATGCGAGAGTCACTCATAGCACATCTTAATGACTTAATGCTGAAAGGTGAGTTACTTTGAGGAAAAAATATAACATTTACTACCAGGAAATGTTTCCAGCGTGTAATAAGTACTGTTGTACAAATCGCCAAATTATTATTTTAATAAAACTGATATTTTGCCATAATATTGTTAATTGTAACGTCTTGTAAAGTAAATTCATACTTTGTGACGTATCCTTAATTTAATTCTTGTCTTGTAGTCATATATTGCAATATTATGTCAATTCAACTCATATTTTCTTATTTTGTGACTTCCAACATCAACTCATTACTTTCAACGTCAACTCATGCTCTCAACGTAAACCCATAACATCCAAAGTCAACTCATGTCTTTCAACATCAACTCATGACTTTCAACAGCAACTCATAGCATATCGTGTTCAGGTCACGAGACACTAAGTGCGAGTGACAACTGCGGCGAGGCTGAGCGCGAATACGCTGCATTCAAGTTACATATGGAGCATTTGCATCTAGCACTTACTGCTCCTAGTAATATGTCATCCGTTCCTGGTAAGTGATATTATACATTTAACACTGAAGACTTTGTAACACAACATATTATATTAATACCTGTCAAACACACCAATATTTATACAAAATTATACTATTACTATGTGGTCTTAAACGTGGCGACCGCCTCATCGGTACAGTCGTTGACGCGTGAGCGTAACACCGAGGGGTCCTGGGTTCGATTCCCGGTGGAGACGAAGAAAAAAAAAATGTCTTGGTCTGGTAGGACACAGAAGGCTGATCACCTACTTGTCCCTAAAGAAAATCGATCAGTGAAACAGATGTATAATGTAGCTGCCCCTTAGTCCTTACCCCACTAGGGGACATGGGACTTCACTATGTGGTCTTACACCTGCCATTTGCCAACCACACCAAATGTTATAAACTACATACTAGCCATCTGCAAACCACATAGCTCGTTTCAACATGTACAACCTATAGTTTAAAATCCATTGTCTACGACTTTACCTTACAACTATCATCTTGAATCTAACTACTTACTAATTACCATGAAACAAAATGTTTTACCTTTTTTTTTAGTGGGGAAATCTTCCAAAGATACCCACGGCCCCCGGGGAAGGAGCCGTGGGTTATGTCGGATTCTTACCGACTAAAACCCTACTGTGTTCCGTCGAGCCGCTTTAATGATGGGGCTGTGGGTATTGGTTGGAATTCTTCCGCGATAAAATGTTTTACCTACCAGAATCATAAATTATTATCATTGTTCTTTCTGTGTATAACTATTTTATAAATATTCTTTTGAATGTAATATTTTAATAACATTTAATAAACAGACATGGTCCGTCGACTCTGGAACGTATACGACAATATAATAACCGGTGAAAAGATGCTGCGGGATGCACAGGACAAACTGTCTCTCACCGCTAAGGGCAAAGTGCAAATGGAGAGTAATGGTGAGCAGAATGCTCTGTTATTAGAAAAATAATAGAACATATTGTGTATGCACTTTTTTGAGATTTTCTTCTGTTATGTTTGATGTGCATCGAGTTGTCATTTCTTAAACTGTTGGGATTATGTCGAAAAGAACGTACGAATAATGCTACGAATGTTCCATCTCATTTATAACGAAAAAATTTACTTTCTAGATTTTGATATTTTTATCCCAGTTGTTACAACATAATACTTCCTTCGCAATAGCAAAATTATAGTTGATTTTTAAGATTTAAAATAAAAATGCTTAATATTCTTTTCAGTAGAAGACAGGACAGATTCAGAGGACTCCACTGGAGATTCGTCGAATGAAATAAGTGGTGAGTGTGCAATATTTATAATAAGAAATACAAATATTAAAACGTCCATTTAAATACTCGGAGGACCATTTATTTGCTGCAGGAAAATATTCATTAAAATCTGTTTTCAGATGGTAACAGAGATTCCGAAAAAGAACACGGTGGTAAGTCCTTTTTACAAATTCATATAAATTCATTTATAGCAAAAAAATATTTAAATATTTATTTATTGACGTACAGAAGAAGAAGAAGAGAAAGGTGATAAGAAAACAGTAAAGCAGATTTTGTCACAACTACTCAGCAATAATCAACCGTCTAATCAGGTATATCCTAATAAAGTTTATATTTACATACTAACTAGCGGCCCGCCCCGGCTTCGCCCGTGGTACATATGAAAAATAGATGTTGGCCGATTCTCAGACTTACCCGATATGCACAGAAAATTTCATGAGAATCGGTCCACCCGTTTCGGAGGAGTATGCAGACTAACATTGTGACACGAGAATTTTATATATAAGATTTCGAATCATGAATTTTGTTTTTAAAACTTCAAATTGCAAAATTTGTATTTCAAACATCAAATAACGAATTTTGTATCAAGCTTAGAATTACCTATAAATTTGTATTTCAAACTTCGATTTATGAATTTTGTATTTCATACTTCGAATTACAAAATTTGTGTTTCAAACTTCGAATGAGATAATTTGTAACACAAATTTAGAATTTCCAAATTCGAATTTTGAATATATAATATTATTTTTATAATTTATCCACCAGGGTGGTATGATAATATCAAGCGGGGTTGTACCAGTGGTGGTAAAAGCGGGTGAAATAGGTTCAGTGATAGCGGCCACACTTGCGTCCGTCACTTATCAGCATACATTGCAACAACATCGTCAACGGCATAGGTATAATTAATTGATCTATGTAATCTAATTGTTTCAAGTAAAAAAAAAATTATATATTAGTGACAATTTTAACAGACTGAATTTTTTTAGCTTCAACTTATTTTTAATATTTTCAGTACTCAAACTGAGCAAGAGGAACACGAGAACTTAACATCTAGTAAAGATAAAACTGACGGCGATAAAGCGAAGGCCAAGTCAAATAATGATCACATCGAGGTGTTGTTAAAAGTGAGTATAAGTTATAACATTGTAAAAAAAAATGCAAAAGTGTGTTATTTTTTGTTTGTCTTTCATTTACGTCGGCGGTTCAACAGGGCGATTTTATGATATTATTGTGTCTCGAAATACTTAGAAGGTTAACAGAGTTATATGGCTACTATTTACCAGGATGAAATATATCATTGCGATAGCAATTACGCTGTAAAAGTGCGGGTGGTGCCGCGGGCAATAGCAAGTGATAATAGCAAATATTGAGCTGACCGGTTGGCTTGGTTGGTAGTGGGCCTGCCTTCCAAGCCAGAGGTTGTGGGTTCGATTCTCACCCGGGGCAAATATTTGTGTGATGAACATACTAGATGCTTGCTGTGTCTGGGTGTTAATTATCTATATAATTATTTATTTAAAATTATATATGTATGTTTATCAGCCATCTGGTTTCCGTAACACAAGCGAAAGCTTAGTATGGGATCAGATCGTGCCGTGTGTGAAAATTGTCCTGAAATATAAATATTTCAGGACAATTTTCACACACGGCATGCGGCATAATAAATTATTGAAGTGAAAACTTCTTTATCGTATAGGAGCTACCAACGTTGACAAGAGAGCATTTTAGTATAGTTGGTTCTTTGATATACTGTTCCTCTTGCTATTTCGGTTAGAGTCCGGGCTGTCTGGCTGGTCGCAGTGGTTGCGTTTTTTAGTGCGCATCTCATCTGCACAGGATAATTTCCCTAATTTGAAGTCATTTTTTAACGCGTAATTTTTAATATTTTACCTTAAGATAGATCCATCAGACATAATTTTTTTATTGCAAGACGTTTTTTTCGTTGTTAAATAGGTACCAGACGCAATTTTTTATTTCGTTTTTATAAAAAATTCAAATTATAAATTTATAAAGAATAGAAAAAATTCGATCACTGGTGTGTCCCTTAAGACACATAAAACTGAAAGAATAGAATAAATTCGATTGCTAAGGCGGGTCACGAGTGGCTGAGTTGGTTAGGCATCCGCCCCGGAATGGCGCGAAGGATGCGGGTTCGAGTCCCGCCTCGTGATCGAATTTTTTCTATTCTTTATAAATTTATATTTATAAAGCATTTGAATGCCATAAAACCAAAAAATATAAATTCAACAAAAAAGGTCGTGTTCCATCGTTACAATATTGTATTCACTGAAAAGTGCTTCATATTGGTTGAGATGGTTGTTAAATCATCTCAATAGATGGCGCGCGGTGTGTCCCTTAAGACACATAAAACTGAAAGAATAGAATAAATTCGATTGCTAAGGCGGGTCACGAGTGGCTGAGTTGGTTAGGCATCCGCCCCGGAATGGCGCGAAGGATGCGGGTTCGAGTCCCGCCTCGTGATCGAATTTTTTCTATTCTTTATAAATTTATATTTATAAAGCATTTGAATGCCATAAAACCAAAAAATATAAATTCAAATTCAAATTATTTTAGAATGTCTGTAAATTTCATATTATGTTCTTCAAACATAATATAATCTAAAATTAATTAGCCAGACGCTAATTCGATTGTTAAGTATTAAATAATGTGTATAAATAAAAAAAAGTAATGAAGCATGCAGCTCATCAGCTAGTGTATTTTAACTATGCGACAGGAAATAATTGCAAGAATACAATATTATTTACACTTGTTCTTATAAATAAAAGCTAAAATGAAAAAAAAAAACATAAAAGTGAAAAATAAATTAAAGTTACCATACATTGAAAAGAATGGAATAAAAACTATATCAATGAAGGTTAAACAATTACATTGTTAAATTTAAAAAGCCATCTTCATAATCATCATCATCATCATCTTTCCTCACACTGTCAGAATTATTTATGTTATCGTCTAAGGAATTGTTATTGTTTTCCAATATTCCATCATCTGTAAACAACTAGAAAGTTTGTTTCAATATTATTGATGTACACACGTACACACACACAACACACACACACCACACCACACACGACACACACACGTGAACACACACACACACGCATGTTTAAGTTTGTACTGAATTTAACTAAAGTAGTTAGCATGAATTTATATAGGTAGGTATACTAGCGGTCCGCCCCGGCTTCGCCCGTGGTACCTACATGTATAAACTATCCTATCTCTCAAGTTGAATCGAACTGCACATGGTGTGCGAATTTTATTATAATCGGTTAAGTGGTTTAGGAGTCCATTGAGGACAAACATTATGACACGAGATTTATGTATATATATATTAAGAATTAAGATTAATGAATTAATATTGTTATCATCATCACTACATAGTAGGTATAAAAAAAAGTCGCTTTCTCTGTCCCTATGTCTCTTCAAATCTTTGAAACTACGCAACGGATTTTGATGTGGTTTTTTAAATAGATAGAGTGATTCAATTGGGAGGTTTATATGTATAATAACATCCATTAAATAGTGGAGAAGTACCTACTGTTATTTTTGAGGTTTCTAATGTGATTACGTAAATAATTACAATTTTTCCACTTACAGTGCAAACGGAGGCACCCTACGAGTTTTATCAAAATAATGTACTAACTACATTGAAAAGGTCTACAGAAAAGTCCGTGATGGTATATGTCTATCTCTTATGGATAACCCACAATAACTTTTTTTATCATTTACTTTTTACGACAAATAATGGCTAATTTTCGAAGCGATTTTAACCAATACAGCATTAATCCTTAACCAATTAAAGACCTTGAATACATTGTTCATTTAATATAGATCTATATGGCCTTTTACACATGGATTTAAGTGAATATTTTCGAAGATATTACAGATTTAAAAATTGCGGGACGTAGCGTTTGCGGCGGTACCAGCCGGCCGCCCGGCTATATCTACACTAATATTATAAAGAGGAAAGCTTTGTTTGTTTGTTTGTTTGATTGTAATGAATAGGCTCATAAACTACTGGACCGATTTTAAAAATTCTTTCACCATTCGAAAGCTACATTATCCACGAGTAACATAGGCTAGGTTTTATCCCGGAAATCCCACGGGAACGGGAACTATGCGGGTTTTTCTTTGAAAACGCGGGCGAAGCCGCAGGCGGAAAGCTAGTATTTTATACCCGTGCGAAGCCGGAGCGGGCCGCTATGTTTTTATATTCAACGTTCACAGTTTTTCTGTAGTGTATTTAGCGATTATTGCACCCGTGCGAAGCCAGGGCCGGGCGGGTCGCTAGTTAATATTAGATATATATTAGAAAATTTAACTTGTATTGGCAACACTGTATTTTGTTTGTGGTTCTTTTTCTTCTTGTACGCGGTGTGTAATGTGTGGTATTAGGCAATGTGCTATTGGAAACAATATACATAAGTTTATGTAATCGCTGTTTTCATTTAAACCCATAACTTAATAGATAAGTAATAAAAAAATTGTTTTGTATAGAAGATTGTTGATGTACCCTAATAGTTTACCAATGGAAGGTACTTGTTCCCACAACACAGGGAATCCTAGAGTAGGAACAATTCAATTTCTATGCATCTTAGGTATATTTTCGAAAAAAAGAAGTTATTTTTTATTGTTATTTAATTTTCGCGGCCGACCCTTTCTATCTCTCTTGCACTTTAAACTATCTCTCCATATACACAATCATCAAATTGTTATACTTACCTACTTTCACTACGTTTTTATTTGTACATATTTAATACTTAACAATCGAATTAGCGTCTGGCTAATTAATTTTAGATTATATTATGTTTGAAGAACATAATATGAAATTTACAGACATTCTAAAATAATTTGAATTTTTTATAAAAACGAAATTAAAAATTGCGTCTGGCACCTATTTTACAACGAAAAAAACGTCTTGCAATAAAAAAATTATGATTGATGGATCTATCTAAAGGCAAAAGTTTAAAAATTACGCGTTAAAAAATGACTTTAAATTAAGGATAATTTCCTGTGCAGATAAGATGCGCACTACTGAACGCAACCACTCCGGCCAGCCAGACTGCGCGGACTCTAACCGAAATAGCTAGAGGAACAATATATCAAAAAACCAGCTATACTAAAATGACTTCTTTTTCAACGTTAATAGCTCCCGTACCATTAGCGGCGTTGAGCACTTTTTCTGTAATGGGTATAAAATCTTAAACTCGCGTCAGGACACGTGACTTGATCAAAAAAGCGTAAGACGGATACCATTCCAACATATCAAACATGCTGAACGTTAATAATCAAGTTTTCACTTCTGCCGGCACTCCCGGAGTGCAACCCGTCTTTTTTATTTATTATTATTGATATTGGCTAGGACGGGCTGGTGTGTCGCGTGTACTACGCGGCGCAGTTCCACAAGCTGCGGCACATGCTGGTCGCGCCGCTCAGCGCTGCGGACCCCACTGAGCATAGAGACGAGAAGTGCTGCGACCCGCACAAGGAGAGGGACAGTGAGTGTGTTCATATTGCACAGGACGTGTGTTAATAAATAGATAGCAACGAAAATTGTAGTAAGCACTGAGCAAAGTTGAATATTTACACTAAATCTAACGGGTATCCTGCATGCGTTGCCACATATCAATAACTGTGTGTGTTACTCCATCAGTCCCCGGAATCACAGACACAATAGATAATCTATTGTGTCGCGCCCCGATCGGGGCGCTCGGTGGTCAATGGGTTAATACGTATTCGTATGTTATGATCAGTAAATTGAAGGTAGCATGACGTATGAGTGTGTTGGATCAGCAAATTGAATGTGGCATGACATAGAGTGTTGTGAGTTGTGGTCAGCAAATTAAACGTGGCATGACGTATGAGTGTGTAGTGGTCAGCAAATTGAACGTGTCATGACATTCATACGTCACACTCATGTATGTTGTAGTGTGCTTGTTAAAGCGTGTGAGTACATAATTGCACATAAAGAATTCTATCAATATTTTGAAATAATCAGTGAGTGCACGTGTCAGTGAGTTAGATAATAAAAGTTTAATTTTGTACGGAATAAATTCTAAAACTACAATGTTTATAGTTTATACCGCTCCTTCATCATAATACTCAATTAATTTTAATATGGAAATGTATGGAATGGAACATCAATTTAACACAATATAATTTCACTTACAGACAAAGGTGTGTGCGAAATAGAGGAAGGTTTCATCCGTTCGTTAGCGCAGTGTGTGCCCTGGGCTACTAGGGGAGGAAAATCTGGCTCTACATTCTGTAAAACTAAAGGTAAGTCCATATCTTTACATGTGATATTATAAATGAGAAACTTTTCATTTTTCTTTCTTTCACGTCTCAAATTCTCGATTTTGTGGGCTATTTTTTGCTCTCAACGTACAATAGGAAATAGAATAGTTTTTCAATTTCTAACCCTAACTATTTCAGATGACAGATATGTACTGAAAGAAATGACAAAACCAGAATGGCAACAGTTCCTAGAATTTGCTCCACACTACTTCAACTATATCACAAACTGCAGGAATAATAAGCAGCCCAGTTTGCTCGGTGAGTTTATTTTATAAAAGATATAATTTCTATTTAAAATGTTTAATGTAACGAAAACCGCATTTTTTTTCAACGAATCTGTCTAGTATCTGTTAAATATAAATTTTGGTCTTTGAAGTTTTAAATCCTTATAATTCAAAAAAGTTATGTTTTATTAAAACCCGTTTTATGTTCATGAATAAAAGCGTAGTGATAGCTGCAAAATACTTATGAGTGTGTTGTGGTCAACAAATTGAACGTGTTATGACGTATGAGTGGTTTGTGGTCAACAAATTGAACGTGTTATGACGTATGAGTGGTTTGTGGTCAACAAATTGAACGTGTTATGACGTATGAGTGGTTTGTGGTCAACAAATTGAACGTGTTATGACGTCTGAGTGGTTTGTGGTCAACAAATTGAACGTGTTATGACGTCTGAGTGGTTTGTGGTCAACAAATTGAACGTGTTATGACGTATGAGTGGTTTGTGGTCAACAAATTGAACGTGTTATGACGTATGAGTGGTTTGTGGTCAACAAATTGAACGTGTTATGACGTATGAGTGGTTTGTGGTCAACAAATTGTACGTGGGCGGGGCGGGCAGCGGCGTGCTGGTGACGGAGCACGTGTGGTACGGGCGCGGCACGTGCGCGGGTCGACCTGTAGAGTGTGTGTGACGTGCGAGTGTGTTGTAGCGCGCATCCTGGGCGTGTTCAGCGTGGGCGGGGCGGGCAGCGGCGTGCTGGTGACGGAGCACGTGTGGTACGGGCGCGGCACGTGCGCGGGTCGACCTGTAGAGTGTGTGTGACGTGCGAGTGTGTTGTAGCGCGCATCCTGGGCGTGTTCAGCGTGGGCGGGGCGGGCAGCGGCGTGCTGGTGACGGAGCACGTGTGGTACGGGCGCGGCACGTGCGCGGGTCGACCTGTAGAGTGTGTGTGACGTGCGAGTGTGTTGTAGCGCGCATCCTGGGCGTGTTCAGCGTGGGCGGGGCGGGCAGCGGCGTGCTGGTGACGGAGCACGTGTGGTACGGGCGCGGCACGTGCGCGGGTCGACCTGTAGAGTGTGTGTGACGTGCGAGTGTGTTGTAGCGCGCATCCTGGGCGTGTTCAGCGTGGGCGGGGCGGGCAGCGGCGTGCTGGTGACGGAGCACGTGTGGTACGGGCGCGGCACGTGCGCACGATTCGACCTGAAGGGTGCGGCAAGGCATCGCCTCGCCCTCGGTGCTGCCGCTGCTCCGCCTGGGCAAGCTGTGCTAGTGGACGATAACTTGCTTGCAAGTGAGTATCGATTTTGAGTCTTAAGTTAAGAAGGGTAAGGTTCAAAGTCGCCCATCGCAACAAATTTCGACAGAGAACGCCGCATTTATTGTATTGTAAGGTTCGAAGTCGCAAGGTTACAATGTGAATATTGACGTAACGTAATAACAAGTTGTTTTGACTCACATTTTAAATTAATAAAGTTTGTTTTTAAACAATTTTGGTCAAGCAACCTTAAATATAATAGATGAGCAAAAATATGTGTCAAAAAAGTCAATTTTTTGTGTTTTCTAATCACATATCACTTCTGCCTTCTTTGTCGGATTCGCAATCCGACATATCAAATTCTCAAAAAAAAAGCTATAAAAATAAATATTTCTATTCAAACATTATTTGCTTTTTAATGCTCTAAGATTTTTTGCCCAATGTCCAAAAAACAACTATTTAAAACAACTATTTAAAAACGTTCCAGTACGCTGGGACCGTCAACTCTACGTGTCGGCGAGTACCGCTAACACGCTATGGAGTAGCCTGGAGCGAGATACAGCGTTTCTCTCACAACACCACGTGATGGATTACTCGTTGCTGCTGGGGATACAAGATAATACGCTCGTTTTGGGGATAATAGGTGAGTGAAAAAACGAAAAAAAAATTGCCACTAATAAAGATAACTTTCTCATTGTTTTCAGTTTTTTTTTTTAATCTATTTTACCGACTAGGACTAGGTTGAGCTTTTAATGATAGGACATTAAGTAAAAGCTCTCTCAGTACTAGGTAGAGCTTTTATAGATAGGACAATTAGTAAAAGCTCTCTCAGGACTTGATAGAGCTTTTATAGATAGGACAATTAATAAAAGTTCTCTAAGGACTTGATAGAGCTTTTAATAATAGAACAATTAATAATAATCCATAGCCCAATCATTAAATTTCCATACCCTGCAATAGTCCTACATCGGCCGCGGACTGCCCAGGGCTGTATCTCTATAGTGCAGTCATGGGCAGGCTGCGGCTGGTGTCCCACAACACATTAAAATTCTCGAAAGGGCCTCTGCGTGTTGGATCCGTGTCCCCACGTAAGCCTTCCAAAGATCCGGGTACTGTCCTTCTGGTGGTACCCGAGTATTATGGAAATGAGAAACATAATAATAATAATACAAAAGATTTATTGCAACCAACAGAACATACACAATAATACACAATACAAAAAAGGGAAAACAAACATAAAATAACACAAAATAATAAGGAATTTACAGATTACAATAGTTATAAGTACACAAATGTATTATGTGTGTTGCGCACTGGCTGCAATTAGGCCCTGGCTCAGCATAATGTTGTGGGAGCAAGCTCCACAACGCTGATAATTCTGCCAGATACCCAGATGAATAGTTTGCGCCTCCAATCAAGTATGTATATATAAGTATAATAAAAATAGAATAATTAAGAATTTAAAGCAATAATAAATGTGTAATAATAATGATATACAAGCAGTAGAATAGATATATATTTGGTCAATTAAAATCAATATTTATATGTGGGTATATATATGTATAATGTGTTAATTTATAAATTAGGATACGTATAGTCAAAGCAAATAAAATTAAGATGATTGTAAATTAAGCAGTAGTGATTTGTAAGTGCGACGAAAGTTGGATTTGCATTTGAGTTTTTTTATTGGAGGTGGTATGTTATTCCAACATTTCGTCGCATTATATTTAAATGACCCACGAAAGGCGGTAGTCTTATGTTGGGGAATTGATAACTCTAGGGTCCCACTTCTTATTTCACCTCTTTTAGTATCCTTACGCCACAATAGTTTTGTGTACAGATATTCAGGCTGCTTTGTATTGATCGTATCAAATAAAAGGCAAGCTAATAATAAATCTTGCCGACCTTTCATTTTTAAAAACTTTATGCTATTAAGAAAAGGGGTGACGTGAGACCTGGGTGGGATTGTCACACAAAATCTGGCACAGGAGTTTTGGACCCTCTGAATAAGACGGTGTGCTTTTGCCGTTAGACAAGGTCCATAAACAGGGAGAGCATAATTTAATTTAGAAAGTACGATGCTCTCGCACAATCGTATTCGTAGATCGACACTCAGAAAAGGCCGAATCTTGTAAAGAACTTTGAGTCGATAAAAGCAATTACTAACTAAATTAGTGACATAATCTTCGAACCTTAACTGAGCGTCGAAATCGATGCCCAGGTTACGAGCAATTGTAACCCGCTCTATAGGGGTGGAGTTTACAAAAACAGTGGGATCTGCTTTAACCAAGTCAGCGACTTGCTTCTTAGACCCAACAACAAGATATTTAGACTTGGATGGATTAAGAACCAATGAGTTTTTATGAGACCAGTCTGATATGCGTTCCAAATCCTCATTCATTTTCCTGGTGCATTCTTCTATTCGATCTCTATCAATAGGTATGTAAAGTTGCAAATCATCGGCATATAAATGATATTGGGAGTTATTTATGCAAGAGGTGATATCTGCCGAGTACATGATAAATAAAAGAGGACCAAGAATAGAGCCCTGAGGAACTCCTCTATTGACAGGCACAAGCGAAGAAAGATCTCTGTTTCCGTCACCTTTAACCAGCATTACTCTTTGGTGACGTTGGCGAAGATAGCTATCAAACCAAGATGAAGCAATAGGATTGAAACCATAGAAATTAAGCTTTGAGAGAAGAAGAGAAATATTTATACAGTCAAAGGCCCTAGAAAAATCAAGCAGCGTTAGAATCGATGGCTGGCCATTGTCGCGTGCAGAGAGCAAGTTATCCACAACATCAATCAATGCAGTACAGGTACTACGAAGTTTTCTAAAACCTGACTGGTACTCCGGTAAAATATTATTTGATTCGCAGTACTTAGTGACTTGGTTGTAGACAACTCGCTCTAAGATCTTGGAGAGGTAAGGAAGAATACTGATTGGCCTAAGGTCCTTGAGGGCAGTGGGATTGTTATTTTTTGGTATGGGCCGCACCAGGGCTGTCTTCCACTGCGATGGGAAAAGTGAAGAAGAGAGAGATGTATTAATAATTGCAGTAAAAGCATGAAGAGAATGTGGAAGTGTTAAAAGAAACATGTCCCTGGTTATTCCATCGACTCCTTCTGCATTACTTTTGATGTCCAGAATAAGTTTTCCGACATAGCTTTCACTAACGGGTTCGAATGTAAAAGTACTGTCACAATAACGATTTTCGTCAAAATAAGCAAGGTCGACAGGGTCAGCAGTACTTTGACCGGGAACATCCAGGAAATGTTTATTTATTGCGTCGGCGTCACACAAATATTGCGGGATCTCACCAGTGCATTTAAAATCAGGGATAATATTTCTTTTCAAATTTTTCCACAGAAGTTTAGCGTTATTCTTGTGTTGGTTTATGTTATGATCGAAGAAGGCTTTCTTTTCATAGAACAAGCTAGTGTTCACTAATCCTTTCAAATTTTTATAGTCCTGAAGATGAACGTCAAGGTTAGTTTTTCGATATTTATAATGTTGCTCATCTCTCAACTTCATCATGTACCTTACGTTACTAGTTAACCATGGATACGACACTTTTTTTATTAAAGACTTCTTTATAGGGGCAAATGAGTCAAATAAGTTTATAATCAAGTGATTGAATGCATCTACCATCTGATTCACATCGGATAAACGCGCAATTGTATCCCAGGGAAGAACAGAAACAGCTTTATTAAATTTATTAAGATCTATGTCTTTTAAGGGTCTAAATATTATGTGTTTGGGGGAACAGGTGTTTTTTCTTAATTTGAACTCTGTTGTGATAATTGCATGAGCACCAAGGTCTGGGATATGTTCAACTTTTATTTTAGCTACAGGAGCATTTGTACAAACAACATCAATAAGTGTCTGACTATGATCGGTGAAGTGTGTAGGCTCATTGACATGATTTACCAATTGCAGAGATTGTAAGAATGCATTCAAGCGTGCGGTATTTGGGTCTCGTTTGTTAATGAGATTTATATTAAAATCACCAGTTAGCACCAGATAGTCGTAGTCACTGAATGCAGATATAGTGTCTGTTAAAGTGTCCAAAAAGACATCGACGCTAAGCCATGGCGGGCGGTATGCTGTGCCGACAATGACGCGACGAGAGTTTATCTTCATCCTCAGCCACATCTGTTCGACAGATGCAGGAGAAGAGGGAATGGTACAGTCTCGCGCTCTCATACCACGCCTTACGTAGAACCCTACACCTCCACCCCTACCGCGTACTTCGGGTGGGCGGGGTCGGTGACGTAGATTAAAGCCGGGCAATGAAGGGGCATGTGCTTCCTGCCCATCCCGAAGCCAGGTCTCATTGATCGCAAAGATATCTGGTTGTGAGCGATCAAATGCAGCACGGAACTCATCCTGTCGTGTACCCAGAGAACCCGCATTAAAAAATCCAATAATTAAACTAGTAGACTTGGCCATAACAGTTAAATAATAAATAGTAAATACCTAATGCAATAATTTTAAAATCATACGTATCCCGGGTGAGATTATTTAATTGATAAGAATAAATGTATGGTAAACTATAATAAAAATTTAAGGTAATAAATAATGTTTTGTGAAAATACATACTTTTAGATACAACTGGAATAACAAAAATAATATTAAAGATAATGTTAGCATATGTTATAATCTCATATGGTAGTAGGTATGTTGTAATATATAAATAATAAAGTAATATTATTTGATTGTGTAAGATAAAAGATATAGGATAAAATTTATTCAATAGCATTCCCAAAATTCTTAAAAGTTCACAATATGATATGATTTTATATTTTTTTATATGTTCAGTGTCCAAAATGGTACCTGAAGAATTATCAGCTGTATCGTGGAGTAGGAAGTAAATGAACAGAACAATAGATTTAACATAATATAATATAGCCATAACTGACCATGATACCAAGTTTCGCACAACCACAACGCAATCACAGTTATCTACCTTTTGTTTAATTAAAATAGCGACAAAAAGTAATATTAAATTAAGAATTAAAACAATTTTCACAATACTATAATATAAGTTCATACAGTTTAAACATAACACATTATTTAGAAAAAAGTTGAGTACAAAAAAAGGGTCTGACCACAATATAAAGTACATAATTTTAAGTATTGAAATTGAATACAAGATAGAAAATGAATAGTTCAATAACAGATTAATATCATATTCAAATATACGGCGCAATCCACTACAAATACATACAAAATATTCAAATATATAAAACTCAAGCTTATTAAATAATACAATATTATATCTAATTTTTGTTATCAACATTGTACGGCACATTTTTGTTTCTGAATACACGGGTAATGTCTTGTTCATTACGAAATAAACAAATTTTTGTGGTTTCACTTTGCCTTGCATATATACGTCCCTCTTTCGTCCAGGCAAATCTCCAATTTTGTGCCTTACACATTTCACGTAGTTTACCGAAAAGTAGGCGATTAGATTTAGTTAATCTTTCATTAATATAAATTGATTTTTGATGGTGGGGTGGGAGTCCAAGATCAGCTGTTGTTAAGTTGCGTTTAATGCGAGCCTGCTTTATAAAATCATTCTTTATTGATCGGCGCGTGAGTTTAACAGCGATAAGCCGGGGACGCGGGGAGCGGGAATCAAGGTGCAAGCCATTCGTAGAAATCGTAGAATCATTAGTACGATGTTTAGACCCTATGCGATAAGCACATACTATGTCGCGTTCTTCGATTTCGATGCCGAGTTTTAGTGCAGTGGTGATAACAAGATGTGTCAGGGACTCGTTGTTAGTTTCGGGAATGCCAGATATTTCTATATCATTGAGTAAATCAAGCTGATAACGTTCGTTTAACTCGGATTGTAATGCATTAACGGTATCACTGAGATTAGTTGTGTCCCGGGAAGAAAGTTGATCGCGTATGGTGCTTAATTCGGCCCTCAGTGAGACGTTATCGTTTTCCAGTGCCAGGATTTTCTCCTTGTGAGTATGCAGCTCGTTTTGATAATCAGCCAGTTGATCACGCAAGATGTTAATAGTGTTCGAGAATTCTTTTTTTATCTCAGTGAGGGCGGCACTTATATTACTTTCAAGTAGGGATTTCAACTGATCGTAAGTAAATGGGGAAGGTGGGATGACAGGGGAACTATTTGATGATGAGCTGGTTTCATGAGAAGTGTTTTCTAACTGGGCTTTAGCGGGTGTTTCATTAATTATTATTATTCAATTAGTAAAAGCTCTCAGGACTAGGTAAGCTTTTAATGATAGGACAATTAGTAAAAGCTCTCTCAGGACTTGATAGAGCTTTTATAGATAGGACAATTAATAAAAGTTCTCTAAGGACTTGATAGAGCTTTTAATGATAGGACATTAAGTAAAAGCTCTCTCAGGACTTGATAGAGCTTTTAATGATAGGACAATTAGTAAAAGCTCTCTCAGGACTTGATAGAGCTCTCGGGCTAAAATCGCTCATTCAAGCGCGCAATGAGGCCGATATAAAACCTTTGCTGGAACTCAAACTCAAACTCAAACATTTATTTATTCAATTAGACTTCTTCTAGAAGCACTTTTGAAAGTTTCAATGACGTCATTAGGTACATATTTTTAACATTTACCATCGATTCGGAAAGCAGTATCTAACTTTCAGAGCTTTGCATTGAAAGCCGCGGAAATCGGAATATCTGCGCTATTTGTACCAGTAGGCAATAATCCTGATTATATCACGCTTAGGATATTTATAAGGTTCTATAGAATTCGATTTTTAGTTTTAAAGCATTCAAATATGATTTCTAAATTAATTTTTTTTAGAATAAAAATAACGATTTTTTAAGTACCTTTGTACTGAATCGGTGGCTAAAAAAGGTATTACTATTGTTATACACTTGTAAATGCTTACATCAAAAAAAGTTTTCATCTACATCGTGCTATTAAATTGTTATGAACATTAAATAAACTCACAAATTACAGAACAGACTTTGAAACCATACGAACTTTATAGCATCTATCAGCGCACAGCCCAAACCACTGGGCGTATCGGGCTGAAATTTGGCATGCAGGTAGATGTTAGGACGTAGGCGTCCGCTAAGAAAGGATTTCCCGAAATTCTTGCGGGAACGGGGAAAAACGGGGATGCACGTACAAAGTCGTGGGCGGAAGCTAGTTAAATATATAGTTCAAGATACTAAACTAACTCTATTACCCCCCAAGTCTGATTTTCAAAAAATTTAAATACTTAATTTTATCACTAAAAATTTAAATTTGTTATATTACTACTATTACAAAATACGTTTTTCATGTTCTAGATTACATCCGCACATTCACTTGGGATAAAAAACTGGAGCATCTAGTGAAGAAGAACTTAGGTTCAGGCCAGCCCACCGTGGTGTCGCCTGAACAATATCGCAGGAGATTCTGTGCGGCCGCTCGCAAATACTTCCTGCATTGTCCTCACCATTGGGATCTTATTTTTGGAAATTAGGAGACATTTTGCGGGAAATATGGATTTTTTGTATATGTCGGCGCAACGACGATAAACGACTACCCTCAAACTACTAAATAATTATAACTAGCTAAAGTTTACTTTGATCTTTTTAAATAAGTGGTTGATTCATTAATCAACCACTAATGAAATAATTAAATTAACGAAAAAATTAATGTTTGTTAAAACTGATGAAAATTAATTGTAAAAATTCGAGTGGCAACACTCAAACTAATTCTTGTGAGTCATGGTTCGCTTTAAATACGAGCGCCCGATGGCACAGAACACATTCACTTGCCGGCCGTCGGAGCGTTCGGAGCTCTCTCTATAATTTCGACGTAGATTAAAAAGGCAGTAAAATACCTACGGGCGTTCTACTTCGAGTATGAGCGTCTGCTCTGATGATGGTGACGTCAGAATTGCTGACGTCACTCTTTTTAAAAATAGCCTTTGGGCCTCTTCTTCCGTCATCAGAAGTTGGATAGAATTCAAGCTTTCTATTTTTAAATGTTAACGTTTACGTAGTTTTGTAACGGCATACTGGCGTTTGTGTTTTTTCGTGCGTTGTGTAAAGTAAAAGTTTGTTGCGTGGATAATTGTAACGGGAGTGTAGTTCATCGAAGGAATTGTGTGTGTTATCTGAGCTGCGCCTCTCTTTGTGATAAGCATAAATCTACGAGAACCTCCGAGAAATCTACGAGAACCTTCGAGAATCTGCCTATATCACAAATGAGTAGGTGTTGATCACATGATACGCGAACGGACTGTGTCTGTCATGTGGAGTGTTCAGTATTCTGAAAGGTCAGTGTGGCCGAGGCAGTGTGTTTTTGAAATCCCGAGATGAACTACCGTAGTGTTGTAATACAAAAAAAGGCGTACGAGGACGTACGATTGTCAGTATGGCCGTGTTAGACTTAAAATCTACGAGAACCTCCGAGAAATCTACGAGAACCTTCGAGACTCTCCGAGAACCAACACAAAATACGCCGAGAATCGTTCTCTTCTTCTTTGTCGATTCACTCTTGGCAGAGTGGTCGTGGTCACGTTGAGACATCCACATCGGTAGTGGAGGCGGACACAGCTTTCCGCACGATCTCCCGCCATGTCTTCCTGTTACTAGACTGTCTGGTGCAGTCTGATACACAAATTCCTATAGCAGATTTCACTTGGTCAGTCCAGCGCATTAGTGACCTGCTTTTACAACGAGACATTTACAACGAGGCTGGTGCAGAGCGCGCACCGCCTGTCAGTATGGCCGTGTCGGCGCAACGACGATAAACGACTACCCTCAAACTACTAAATAATTATAACTAGCTAAAGTTTACTTTGATCTTTTTAAATAAGTGGTTGATTCATTAATCAACCACTAATGAAATAATTAAATTAACGAAAAAATTAATGTTTGTTAAAACTGATGAAAATTAATTGTAAAAATTCGAGTGGCAACACTCAAACTAATTCTTGTGAGTCATGGTTCGCTTTAAATACGAGCGCCCGATGGCACAGAACACATTCACTTGCCGGCCGTCGGAGCGTTCGGAGCTCTCTCTATAATTTCGACGTAGATTAAAAAGGCAGTAAAATACCTACGGGCGTTCTACTTCGAGTATGAGCGTCTGCTCTGATGATGGTGACGTCAGAATTGCTGACGTCACTCTTTTTAAAAATAGCCTTTGGGCCCTTCTTCCGTCATATAAAATATGTAAAAAAAATATAGCAATATCGATTTTTTTTGTGCAAAAAAAAATATTATTTTTGATATTTTATCTGTTATTGATTATAAAATAATATAGAAGGTGTAGAATGAAGTGATGATTTTTTTTAATGAAATAAATTTGCAAGCTTTATGTTGTACAATATTAAAAATTATGTTAGTTTTTTGTTTCGAACAATGTGAGATCAAATTTTATATGTACTTATATTTTACTTGGGTAAAAATCGGCTCTAATGTTCATTCGATTATGATATAAAATATTACTTACATTTGATTAAAAGTTGCTCGATATCACATTAATGATATGTATTAAAAAAAATGTATGCTTTCAAATTGTTGCTCGGTTAATTTTTAGATTTTTTTAAAGTGAAACTTTTATTACATCGTCTCAAACTTTTTGGTCTGTGTAGCGCATGTCGCGTGTATCGCGGCTGCCGAGTAGGTATACCTACTCGGCAGCCGACCGTCACGCGACATGCGCTACACAAAGCAGTGTTCGGAACCGTTCGAACAGTTTCACTTTTCCGTGGTTTCATAAAACCACACAACATTTTTTTATGTTTTGTTAACTTTCCATCTTCCATCTACTTAATAAAAACCACAAGGAATATTTTTTTTTCATATCTAACTAGTTTTAAGATGATTTGTTTGATTTATTCTGATTTGTTACCATATTTTTTAGTCTTAAAGTTGTGAAATGAAAAATTTGTAAATGCAATAATATTAATACAATAAAGGTTTCTGTACTGGCTTTATATTTTATAGGAATCATAGTTGAATCTAACTCATTTTTACACGCTTTATATTAGCTTCACCTGTATGTTTGTAACCGACTTCTTTGGGCGCGATTTTGACCCACTTTAAACGGCCAGATTTCGTTCAAACTTTGTAGATTTATTGAGGACCGATGACAATACACTAATTTGATAAAAATTTTCTATTTTTTAGTTCGGTTTTCTATAAAAAGCGAGTTGTTTAGTTTTTTTTTAACTATTGTTATTATTAGTTTAGTTATATTTTTTTATTTAAATATTGGCTTTAAGTAAGTATTAGCTGATTGGAGTCTCAAAGAATTAGTATAATAATTAGTATTATATACCCTTTAATTAAGTACATATACGCAAATTATATATTTATTTTACATGTATGCTTTATGGAGAGTGTTTGTGTGCGAACATCTGTATTAAAGGTTTTTAGTTCTTCCAATAAGTTGAATTTTAATATTTTATTGCACGTTTAGTTACATTCCATTACTTTTAAAATGTTATGTTCTTTCACCTGATGTTATTTTTATACACCCTAAGCATAATAAATGAATTTTATTTAAACTGTGTTTTTATTTTTCTCCTATTAAACCTTTCATTATTAACATAACACAAAACAGTCCTACTTTACTACGTTCATACAAAAACGAACAGAAATGTCTTGAAATTTTGTAGAGATTTTGATGTTGACAGAGGAAAGTATGAAAATCAAGCTTATTAGCATATTTACCAAATTCCAAAAACAATAAATTTTGCCGCACTTGCCTCACCCTGGCTCAGACCCATAAGGTATACAACCAAAAAACTAAATTATGTAGGTACTAACTCTCTCATGGCATGGCACCCTTATCATTAAAAAGTTAGTTCATTTAAGGGTGGGTATAAAGCAAAATTACCAATCTTCTATTAGATGATACGTGTAATATTCCAGACCAAATCTAAAAAAAATAATATATATCAAACTAGATGATATTTTCAAGGATTCTGTTTGATCAAAAACATAAAATATTAAAATCGACTCGATAAAAAAAATCACGAAGTTACCTCTAATTTTCACACTTTTACGTTTTCTACTTGACATGGTAATACCTATTATGATTTTTATTTCATAAACAATTATATTAAAGCATTTGCGAGGGCTTTGTCAGAGCATTTTGTGTAATTAAGTTTTGGTTTTATGACGAATAAAGCGCGTCACACATGATGAAGATTTTGCACGTGTAATATAATATTTTATCTTAAGATACTGTAATATAAAATATTACAGTATCTTAAGGTATCCGGTACCAGCGTTCACACCATCATTTTTCTTTTTGTCATTGCGTACTAAGACCCCTGTAGAACCGCTATCCTGTTACAAATGACCCACAAAATTTCGGGTCATTTGTAACACATACATACATTTAGTATGAGATACGAATATCCCATGTACATTTAATATGAAAGATTTTAGCTTTTTCTTTCTTTTTTTTTTTGGTTTTCTGCTTTAATTACTTCGCAAATTTGAAGGGAAGTTCATTTAGAAACTGTAAATAGAGCTCCTCATTGTATTGCACAATGAGGACATCACTTCGAAAATCTGCTATGAATACAAAATGTATGGGAAATAAAATGTATGGGAGCGTTTAATGTAACATTTTTGGATATTTCTCGTTTTATTTTTTAAAATTTATTATGGCCATTTTACTCATTAGGTTAAGTACTTTCGATATCAGTTTAAAGTTTTTTGATATCTGCAATAGTTACGGAATAATCGCTTGTGCACACTAATTAACGATTACACCCTGAATAGTGGCTTTTTTATGTTGTGTTTTTTATGTTTTATGCTGAATAGTGGGGGTTACGAAAGAAAACAAAAAATACACATGTTTATAATTAATTTTATTATCCTCAGGCTCACATAAGTTACATTCCGAGTTTCAAAAACATAACATATTTCCATACAAACACTTATTAATACATAAATGGCAGAATTTTCAATACTCGTAAACAACCACTTATTTCTCATAAATATCCAAAATATTCTATTTTCCTTTACAAATCCTTCCCACTTATACGTTTAGAAGTATTGAAAATTATCCAAATTCACCATAGCTACTGCTATACAGTACTTTACAATTTAAATTAATAATAATTAGTAATCTGTCACATTTAGTACGGCAAAAACACCAATATAATTTAGATTTTAGATTCCGAGCCCCATTTTTGATACTTAAATATATTTTCCATGATTTCTCTCAACACTTCTATTCCCACAAGTTTTATGTATTATTTATTCTAAGTTCAATAAATAATTCATAGACGAGAGCCTATTTGTACAGAAGTTATTTACACATAATGAAATCTATGTTATAGTTCTCATTTGGTTTATGATGAGGATGATGAAGTATGAATATTTATATATAATAATAATAGATTATACTATGATATTTTTAGTATACTTACTAGAAGAAAATTTTCTACTAATTTACATCTGTATTGAAATTTGAAAAAAAAAATAACGTATTTTTCGATTTTAATTTGGAAAAGTCATGTTTTATTTTATGGGTTAAACTGAATATAATAAACGACATATAAGAAAATTAGATATTTAAATCCTAAATTATGATAATTTACAATTGTACCATTACATATTATGTACAATTTAATGATCATGATGATTTTTAACCAAATTTCAAGCTAGGAAGGAAGCTCCATCATTTAATCAAATATTAAATAGTCATATATTGGAATAAAGTATACAATTATATTTTTTGCCTTTGGCATACAAGAATTTAATATATTTTTACACGCATTTCACCTGTATGTTTGTAACCGACTTCTTTGGGCGCGATTTTGACCCACTTTAAACGGACACACAGATTTCGTTCAAACTTTATAAATTTATTGAGGACCAATGACAATACACTAATTTGATAAAAATTTTCTATTTTTTAGTTCGGTTTTCTATAAAAAGCGTGTTTTTTAGTTTTTTTAAACTATTATTATTTTTATTAATATTAATATGATGATTCCGTAATTAAAAACTAAATTAAGCTGCTTCTTGAGTATTTCATCCACCACGTCGCACAATTTCACCAAACTATTTACAAACAAAAGAAATCTAGCAGTGATTTTACCTTTAATCATTATCAAGACGATAAACAAAGAAAAAAATATGTATATTTATACAAATCTGAGTGAGTTGATTGCGATAGCGAATATGCCTAACGCATGTAACGCACATATATGAGAAAATACATCGCAAATTATGAGTAATATACAATATGACTCTTGTAACTAAAGTGACTTGAAAAAAACAAGCTGCTTTAGAATTTTTAAAGTTAATCATGATTTTAATAGTAAAATAGTTTTTAGTTAGGAGTCACTTTAGTTAGGAGTGAGCGTTGGATCCGCTTATACATAGTAAGATAAATTAATATCAAGTGGGGTCTCGGTTCTGTGTCCGCAGTCGCTCCAAATTTGATAAGAGCTCCCTGAAAATAAGAGAACATAATTATAATAAAAAATAAATATTTTACAAGTTATTATATAAACATATTTTTAAATTGAGAACACGACGCGGACGGTAAATATCGATTGAGATAGACCAAATTTTATAGCCCGGTGTTAGACGCAAGACCGACAATGCAGAAATGTGTGAAAAGTCCGAAAACGCTCATTTTGTGTAAAATAGCCAGAACGCAAAATTCATGTCTATATTGATAAAGTTCATAAAGCGTAGTGGCAATGAAAGAAATGGCAATTATTAACATTAATTGGTTTATCGTAATACCAGTCACTGTCATACGCACGAAACCGACGAATTTGTTCATTGTAAAAATGTTGATACACTATTGAGTGAACTGGGTGACACGACGCGGACGGACAGGCATTAAAAAATGATAAAAATTAGAAATAACCTTAAATTCATACAAATAGTCGATTTTGAATCAATTTATTCCGTACGCGTCATGATTACCACAACGTGTTGTGAGTTATTTTTATACGACTGCGATAGGAGGGTTATGTTTTTCGATTGTATGTATGAATATTTCTTTGGAACGCAAAAAAGGTGATTAATAGTCAAATTTGCAATCAGATTTTTTTTATATTGTTTTGCTCATTGAACAATTTGTCTTTGAGCGTAATATTCATGTATTATGTAAAACTTACCGTAGTGAGGTTTCTGTGATAGTAGACGCAGCTCGGAGTGTCCGGACCTCCTCTTGAGAGGATGATAATTCCTCCTGAAAACAAATAAAAATCATTAAATTATAAAATAAGATATAAAATTATTAAATTATAATTTGTCAAGCTAAGAGGATATAAAATTCAAATTTGTATTTAGCATGTTAAGACTTTTTAAAGTAATACCCAAAATACTATACAGAATATGCAATAAAAATATTAACAAAACCAACCTGAAGTCGTTTTATTTCATTCTTCAAGTCTGCAACTGTAGAGTCTGTCTCATTGGGTCGAGCCTGTAAATATAGGGTATTGTTTTATTAAAATCTTGATAATTTTTCTGAAGTACTTTACTTTTCTTTTCTGAACTGATTAATTATTATAAGGAGCAACGACGCTCATTGAGCGAAAAAAGCACAACACTAAAAGATCTAAAATGCGAAATCCAATGCAAATGCAAAATTTAAAGTAAGTGTAGGACGACATTTCCAATTGTCTCTACAATAGTATGAAGGCATGAGAAAGTAAGTCATGGTTAAACGATTAATTCAAAACGCGTCATGGCATTTCTTCATCGTTGAGAGAATTTTCATTACAGCCATAACACAAATGTATTTTGTGTAATTTTAAAATTGTCTTTTAACTGTGATCACGACTACTATATTTCGCTCTTTATAAATAATATTAATTTATTTCAAATCAAGTATCTAACAGATTCTCAGCATCATCCCCAATATAACATGAATTTATTCACTCACCGCTGCATCCAATAGATTATGTTCCCGGTGTACACCATCATCAGTCAGTCTGACATCACTCAGTTGCGTTCTCAGCGCTGTCTCAGCCAGTCTGACGTCACTGAGTTGAGTTCTCAGCGCTGTCTCGGCCAGTCGGACGTCACTGAGTTGGTTTCTCAGCGCCGTCTCAGCGGCCCGGACAGTACTGAGTTCAGCTCGTAATAAACGAAGGGCTTCCCTTCCTGAATTCAATTCTTCTTCGGCGCGAAGCCGCCTATTGCGTTCCATAAATAGTTCCGACCTAAAATAAGTAGGTTAAGTAAGTAAAAAGCAAAAGAATTTAACAAGCAACTACTAACAACAAATCAAGCAGTTTAGTAATGTTCTGTAGTGAGATGTTCCATGACTGTCATTGAGTCATGATTATTTATTTTGCACCAAATCCTACAGAAAAATATAAGTACCTACTTCAAATACTAAAACAAGAACAGCACAACAGGTGGTGCATTATCCTATAAACATATAAATAAAGCACTACCATACACAATTATTTTCTAGATTTTCAGCCACGCCGATAAATACTTAAAATTACACTTCAAAATATTTTGCACAGTACAACAACATTCATCCGAAATCTCACCTAGTCCGTTCCAACTCAACAAGTTGTTGTATCTGTTCATTCTGTGCTTGTGGTTCCGGCGACGTCCTACCGGGGTGCACTGGCAGGAAGTCTGGTAGTCGCATGGATTCTGCACCTGCAAATAAGAGTAATTGTGTAAAATTTTGGCAATGGTCAGACTTTTTATCATTTATCATTTTCTTTTTTACATCTGACTAGTTGCTTTCAGTGGTTACAACCTGGTTTACTTTTTTCTAAATTAAAAAATTCAAACTAGACAAATTTATCAGAACATAAACCATTGTATTTTAATTCAACTGTTTTTGAGTATATACTTAAAAGTAGACTGTAATTTGTTTGTTGTTCTGCTTTTATTAGAATGCAATGCAGTGTAAAGTGAAGACAAACCAAAAAACAATAATCGTCAAATTAATCTCGTAAGACATTTATTTATGCATGCATATAGTTCATTAATTTATGAACATTTAAGTTTTTTCTATTTTTGATATTACATATTTGAACCAGTTTATACAGGTAAGTATAACTAAACTTCATTTTTATTTCAGTCATTCATTCAGTCTTAGTTGTTAAATCTTTCATTTAATAAATGAAACGGTAATAAGCCAACTGGTTAGTCATTTAATAAATGAAACATTTAACAACCAGTGCTATAACAGGGCTATCATATTCAGACCTTTGTATAGTTAGTTCTTTCAAAATGCTCTTACGTCTATGATCTACATATAATAACGCATATCATTACATTGTTTGACTTGTATAAAATTATTTTGTTTATCAAATACAAATCGCAAGCAAATACATGCAAACTGTAAAGTGTAAATGATTAAAATATCACTCCAAATAGGTCAAAATGAATAACCTCTCCTAGTTTTAAATATATTGATATGTACATATTATATCTAATACATTTTCAGGAAATGTTTGCGACTTAATATTGCTTTGCAATACCTTTACGTAACAAGTATTTTGTAAGTACATTTGGAATAGTTATTGTTGTTAATACATTTGCCTTCTTGTGGATTTAGAACTATAGAATTCAGAAAGATAAAGTTTGGAAACATGAGGACATCCGACATATATCCTACCCATTAATTATAGAAGTGAAAATTTGTAGGAATGGATCAATGGATGTTTGTTATTGTTTCATACAAAAATTGCAGAACAGATTTAGATGATAATAATAATATTCCAGGACAATTTTCCCACACGGCACGATCTGATCCCATACTAAGCTTTCGCTTATGTTATAGAAACCAGATGGCTGATAAACATACATATATAATTTTTAAATAAATACTTATAGTTATAGATAATTGACACCCAGACACAGAGCAAACATCCATGTTCATCACACAAATATTTGCCCCGGGTGGAAACGAACCCACGACCTCTGGCTTGTAAGGCAGGGCTACTACCAACCAAGCCAACCGGTCAGTCAAAAGTCATGATACCTTGATGATGATGCTTATGTACCAGAATACTACATATTATTAATAACTCAGGCCCCGGAACCACAGACACAATAGAAAATCTATTGTGTCTGGGACCGATCGGGCCGTTAAGGTTAAGGTATAGAAATACTTGCTAACACACATGTGACAACTATTAAAGCATACCATAACCATTTATTCAAATAAGCTTGAAAGTAAATGGTTTACAAGAGCAGAGCGACAAAACTAAATAATATTGAATATACATCTTTGAATATCTTTCTTCATGTGTTTATTACTGAACTCCTAAGAGCTGTACAGATTTAAATTAAAATTTTAATTAATAAATAAATTAAACCAAAAAATAATGTGAGTAAAACCCTGAGCAAAAGCTAGTAAATTTATAATCGTACATCAACAAAATTGCTAATCACACGGAATATTTGAATTATGAACAATTAGCATAGAAAATACGCAACATACTTTGAATATGTATACAATGTACATGTTTATGTATATATGAGTTTTTCTGAGGTCAAGGTAGCAAATTTGTAGATGATTTTATGTTTGCCGCATATAATTACTGTTATATTGTTTTACTTTGATTTTACCCTATGATAATGGTACTAGTACTATTTAAATTTAAAAAGTGGGATAAAAGTAATGATTTTATTACTATTTTCTGTTTATTTAAGGATCAGTTGGCTTTCATTAAAATAATTTAAACAATTGTAAACAACTTATGAGTACTTTTACATAGCTCTAGCCAAATTTGCTGTCCCAACTTTTATTATTGTACTTCAGTATTTAAAATTTATAAGTAACTAGCGGTACGCCCCGGCTTCGCCCGTGGTCCATGTTTCGCAATAAAAGGTAGCCTATGTCCTTTCTCGGGTATCAAAATATCTCCATACCAAATTTCATGCAAATTGGTTTAGTAGTTAAGGCGTGATTGAGTAACAGACAGACAGACAGAGTTACTTTCGCATTTATAATATTAAGTATGGATTAAGCTAATGTAGGTAATGCCTTAGATTTATCATACCACTAGCAGTCCGCCCCGGCTTCGCCCGTGGTACATGTTTACGTTTTTTCTACATAAGAACCATCCTCATACTTCAAGGAATATAATAAAAAAAGAATTATTGAAATCGGTTCAGCCGTTCTCGAGTTATATGTGCTTACCAACACATTTTGCGATTTATTTTTATATATAAGAATGATGATATGAATCATTAAGTCTTTTATAAAACTGTACTGAATTTTTAAGATTAATTTCAGTTGTCTTTGATTGTATTTAAGTTTGATGGCAATTAGAAAAAATTGGTTATAAGTACATATATAGTACAAAATTATAGTAAAGATTGACTTAAATCTATAACTGCAATTACCATAAGCAATACAGTATTAATAAGAAGTAAAGAAAAATCAAGTCAATAGTATTTAAACACACTGAACAATTTTTAAAATAAACATTCAATTTGGTAAAAATTGTGATCTTTTCTAAAATATAGCTTAGTTCTTCTCTCTTTCTTATATATAAAAAATAATGTCAAATCAGTTACAGTACAAGAACATTTGCTTTGACAAGAACACTTCTATAGTGAAGGATATACAAAAATTGAAAAGTTAAATTGTTGTCATCATCTATCATCTGTTAATTAAAAATTCTTATTCTTTTAATAATAAAAATAATTTTGTATTGTACTCTTAAGAAATAGCTCTGTATAATTGGCGCATGCTGTGTTAACCTCTAATTATTTGTTACTTTATTGCACGAACTATATGTTATATAATAATAATTATATTAAGGAATCATTGTAAACAAATGTTGGTTGACCAAATAAATAAATAAATAATTAAATAAATAACACTTACCAGCATTAGATGGAAGGTCCAGCGGGAAATTATTCCTTGGCGAGACGTTCCTCCTGTCAGCGGGATTCACAGACTCTGTGAGGTCCAGGTTAAGGTGCACTAAGTCCAAAGGTGGAGGAGCTGCTTCCGCTCCCACAGGGAGGTCCAACGGGATGCTGCGGTTCGACGGACCCGACTCTTCAGACGTGGACGCAGCACCCAGATAAGCATCATAGTCATAATTCCTATTGCCACCATAGCTATTCTTGTTTCGCCTACCAAGCGATGAAGAACCAGCATTGTAATTCGAATTGGTATACGTAAAATCTGGTAAATTATCGAGATCCACTGATATAGGTCCGTTCGAGTTTAAATACGCTTGCTCCACTAAAATATGATCTTGAACAAAGTCAGGCAGGGATGGCATGCCCAAAGGCTCGGATGCCAAGTTCGGCCGGTGGAAGAACGGCCCGTCTGAACTATCCGCGTAATAATTATGCTTAGATTCGGATTCTTCAACTACACTAAAAGGAATTTCTACGGAACTACTAGAAGACGCGTCCTCACTATTACGATGTATCACAAGGTCGTTTTTCTTTTCTTTGGCTTTATTTTCGTTGGAGCGATTCTTGTCACGTCTCGAATCACTATGAATGTCTATTTTGTCTAGTCTAGTCGGCGAATGCTGCACTGTGTTCGCGTAAACCTTAGGTCTTGCGCCGGTGTTCTCGTATGTTGAATTGCCCGGTAACGAGAGATCCCGCTTCAGGAAGTGTCGAAGCGAAAAAGGGTTGTCCTCCTTGCGCATCGCTCCCGTTTCTGCAAAAATAAAGCACGCTAGCTCAAGAATGCCTTTATATATAGACGAACAAAAAACAACTCCGCAAAACACTCACTTGATGATGAACAACTCGGCTCTGTTGGTGATTTATGACCATTTTCCTTGCTATCATATTTAGCCTCTTCGATACCTAAATCAGGCTTTGATGTACTGGGTTGGTTACCGTCATTGGTTTCCGAATTATTTGAATTTTGAGGCGATTTTTTGTCCGAAACACCATCTTCGTCCTCCGCCATGATAACGAAAATGACATTTCAAAATTTCGTTCGAGAATCAAACGTCAAACTTCATACAGAACAAATTAATACGATTGATGGAAACAAAATGCATTCTTAAAATTACTAAACGATAACCCCACGGTTTAATAAATAATATAATATTATTGATGATTTTTCTAGTATAAAGTGATGAAAATAATATATTTAACATAGAACAGTAAAGTAGATAGAAGTGTGATGTGGGCGTGGCCCACGTGTCAATGATAAGTTTAGATCACCTAACTTGCTCTCAGTTGTGCGCAGAAAAATATTCGAGTCGGTTGTCAGCTGTCAAACCTTTTTTCCATATTTATTCATTAATTAGGACGTGTTGTTCGGTATAAAGAGTGCAAAAATGATAGCAGACGAAATAATATCAGCAATGAAGGCATTTCATACCGTCGGTAAGTCTTATTTTAATTTATTTTAATTATATTTTATGTTATAACTTCGCTTGTCGTAATTTGTCAAAATTGTATACAAATATCTAGTCAAAATGAACCTTAATCCATTAGAAATTAGTACTATTATAGATTGAACAGCAAACAAGACTTTCTGGAATATTATTGCAATAAACAAACGAATGTCGCTTTAGTGATGCTTGTGGTGCATATCGACAGTATCGATACTTTAGAAAAGACAAACATTATAAATATTAAATTTTATTTTATTTTTCCTTAGCTTTCATTTGTCTAATTTATTTATAGATTTCCCAAAGAGGCTAATTTAAAAGAGAAATGGATAAATGCAACGTGACGAGTTAACTGGATGCCGAACAGTACTAAGCGGTCTAACAAAGGCCACCGATACATCAAACCTACAGCAGTTCCAAGATTTAAAATAATGCATATTTTCTGTTTGTATTTTGTAAATATAGATTTATACTATTCTATTCCGTTTTTTATTTAATAATAATATTATAAAAAGACGTACTTAGTAGTAATAAACATACTCCAAAATGTGACGCATTATACTATACTCATATAAAAGAAAGAAAAAAAAATACACAAAAAATATTTATTTGTGAATTATCGATAACAAGGCTGACATCCCTCAGAGCATAGCATCAGATAAATATCAAGTTAATGTCATTAATGTTGAGTGACACAAATTTCAACCTTATCTCTATGTGTTGCGTTTCAAATTTATATCTATCGAAAACTAACGCCCTCTGTTGTGGAGTAGCTGAATGTTTTCGAATTTGGAATTTCTGTGCAATGAGAAACAAAACAGCTAATATACCTAGGGATGTTATACTAAAATAAATCGTAACATGGTGCGTTAGGGTACATATTGAAATGCTGAATTTATAACCTAAGTCAGTTTTTACTCAAATTAAGCTGTCCAATCAAAGGCATAGTTTACTTGTAGTGTACTGTATCACTATCGGTTTAAATGTGTGGGTTTGGCGACACTGGTTTTCATACTATAGTCTGTCCACTATAAGAATTGCTTTTTGACAGCTCGACGGGTGATACCAGAAGTGATGTTCAAAAGATTATCGATTGTGATACCAGTTCAATTTTATATTCAAAATATTATCATAAATCGAATCAGGTACGTAAATAATAATTACAACGTAAACGTACTAATAAGATATGTAATAATAAGACCACATATCTATGCATTGTATGTTAAAACTAAACTAAACTAATGTTTTATTATTTATTGGTTTTTAATTTTTATCTTAACTACAATTTGGTTGTCTTTACGTTTAAATTATATAACATAATAGAAGAGTTTTTCTCTATCGGATATATTTTACAGACTATTTCTATCGATTATTTTAATCTATCGACCCATCATTGAATAATTCTGTGTAGGCATCACTAAGTGGGCGGGACCTGTCCATGAAGTACGATAATTATTTGTATGACATTTTAACATAGACAATACAATTATACATAGGCGTGAAGCTGTCAAAAAGCAAATAATATAATGGACAGAGTATAATTAGACATTACAGCACTTCTATTTACTGTTCTGTGATATTTAACATGAAATTAATTTTATGAGTTAACGGCAGTTTTAAAACAGTTTCGAAAATCGAATTTATTCAGAGAATTTACAATAGAAAATTACTTGACCTCAGCAGATCAATAGACGATTTAATAATTTTCTTTAGTTGTGAAAAAATAATAAATTTAGTTAGTTACTTAGATACTAAAATGTTTGGTAAGCGTACATGTTATTTTTTTATGCGGGTATCCTTTAAGGGGTAATAATTCACTTATTACATCTTCCTTAATTTTTTCACTAAATTTAGAAGCTAATTTAGAATTTAAAGAAGAAAGCTTTTGATCACACTGTCCTAAATTTAGAAACCTGTTGGTTCAAAAAGACATATAAAAGACTCATAATTGTTATGATCTGATTTAGTTTCTAATTTGTAATAAGTGCAAATTATGTAATAAATAAAAACCATCAAAATATTAACATTCATTTATTTTGATTAAACATAGGTTTTTGAACATAACAGTGGGTAGTTAAAACAACACAAAATAAATTCGTTTACAATAAATGCACATATAATTTTATAGTTAAAGTATTATTACAAAATATAGAATAGGTACATTCCTTATAAGACTGAGCATATTATTTTTAGCTTTTTAAGCATCACACATTGCTTATTATTAAGTAATAATTATAGTACACAAGTAAGGTTAAATAACATGTTATTTAGAATTATTATTCAGGAGAATAGACAATATTTGAAGAGTATGAACTTATAATTTCATAAATGTTCTATAAAATTTGGTTGAAGTAATATTGTTACACTACAATACGTGATTCGTGACTTTACTGAAATAATGTTAATTTTTGAATGCATACTCTATGGTGTATTTTATTCGCAATATATTTATCTGTGCTGAAATTATCTCCTTGTATTTTGCATAATCCGGGCCATAGATTATTTTCTAAATTATTATTACACACCCTAATGAACATGTAAAAAGTGCTTGAACTTTTGTGAAACTAAAATTACAGTTATTAGTCTGATTTATTTAAAATATTAGTTTCGAAAATAATTTTGGCACATATACTCCAAAAATAAATAAATTGATATTTGGCTAAAATAATACGAATAAATATCATGTAATTTTTTCTATAGTTTGAAGGTAAATACAAAATCTCAGTATGGCACAGGTCGATGTTTGTGGTCATTGTTTTGAAAGATTACTAAGTATGTAATTATCATAATATTTTTTACAGCAGACTTATTTTCTCAAAAAAAAAAAACTTATAAACTTATGACAATCAGTTGGATAAAAAGGGAAGATCAAAATTAATTTTAAGGCATACATGATCGTGGAATACATAGAGGTTCCGTACAAAGTTATACTCCTAACATGAAAAATTAGTATTTTATCTAGAACTGAATGAAAAACAAAAATATATATAATTATATAACGACAAGTCTAACATACGCGTACGGAACCTTACAAAAAAAGAAAATATCAGTCTTTGGGATACATAAAGGTAGAAACAATTTTACTTATAATAATACATATGAATATCAAAATTATACTTTAACGTTATGTACATACAGTTCATATTGCACTAGTTAATTTAGTTGAAGAATACATGCGTCAATAATGTACATCTTACTCATATTATCTCCTAAATTATAATAATTATGGGTATATTTTTGAATATCCATTCATCATCGCTTCATACCACAGAATCAGACATAATCTCAAAAGAAGTAAATAAAACAATTATTAAAACACAACTTTCAATTAAATCAAAGTAAGTAAATAGGTTAAAAAAAGTTAATCGTTTTTTTAATAAATTAATGTAAAACTTTAATTTCGTGTCTAAATAAAAACTAGCAACACTTAACATTGGTAAAAATGTTGCAAATTGCAATATAACAAATACTTTATGATAGGAAGTTTTACCTATGTTAAATTAAATAATATACATTGGGTGTGAAAACAGTATGGCGTTGTTCGAAATATCTTTATTTCGTTTTCCCTGACTATTTCAAAAACACTAATATAAAACCGAATTATGAAAAAATAATATTTGATATCAGACCGCGCTTTCAATCACCACAATATTATATATTTACATAATTTATTTTATGCTATCTAAGCATAATATTTTATTACCAAATCTATTGTAATAAACGCACATACAGAACAATTTCTCGATAAATATTTTCACTCTGCCGACACATGCATTTTCTCATTCAAAGTTTTTATTTTTTATTGGAACACCCATCGATATTTTGGCGCCAATCAAAGGCCAATCACGACATAGAGACCATAGAGTAATAAACTTCTTTAACATACCACCTACTTGGTTATACATATTTTATATGATGTCTTATTTTTTAATATTATGTACAGTCACGGTCAAAAGAGGTTTTATTTTAATTTAGCCGATACAAAAAAACAAACTTTTAGGAAAACATATAATATAGTAAAATAAAAACGCTAATATTATCGTGACAAACTAAGAACCCTGGTCCCTTTCAACAGACTTTGTACGTTATATCACATTTTTTATAAAAAATATCGAAATGAACTAAAATGAAATGATTTCTAAAAATTTTTGAGACGAAACATAATGAAATGGATAAGTGCTACAACAATACAATAATTATATTTTCAAATAAAGTAAATCAATTACACAAAATAATTTATTTAATCTCTATATCTCGCTACCCTACACTCCAGAAAAATTTCTAATTCTGCCTCTTTTGACTATGACAAATTTTGGCAACAATATTAATACTACTCGTCGTACAATTTTCGAAAATATCACTAATTTGTTTTTATCTTTAACAGTACATTATTACCCATTTATATGCATACAAATATTTCATACACGTCACGGCCATAAAGGAAAAGAATACAGTTTAAAAATATAGCATGCAGTTCTCACTCAGATTTGTCAAGGATTTTATCGTGACGAAGACTCGATTGCACATAAGAATAGATACTTTTCGAGATAAAGAGATAATACACAGAAGTATGAAATGATAATCTTATCAAACATGTGACAGTTATGCATTATTTTTAGAAACCGCCAGAAAAAAAACGATTACTACGTCAGGCAAAGGCTTTTATTGATACAGCCAAGTCAATCAATTCAGTTGATTTTTCTATACTCATAGATGGACACGGGCTATAAAAAAAATTGGTTGTCTCTAAAGTCGGTTTACTGACGATAGTTGAACGTGACAACGTCCGATTGTGCTTCTTTGTCGCTCGTTCCGCGCTCTCGCTTGCACTTCAAGCCTTACATGGAACGCCTCAGAGGGAGGTAACGCCGCATGAGTCATGTTTTTTCGTGCGTGCAGCCGGCTCTATCGAATTATAAGACGTTGTCACGTCAAAAACAATTATGTAACGCTTGAATTACTATTACTGCTATAGTTTTTATACTAGTCCTTGGACTAAATATGTCGCGATTCTATATTTTAATTTAACCTTTTACGTTTTAGTGATCCGATTAGAAGCGATAAGCTGATACCGTTGTTTAATCTTTAGGCCCGATACAATTTACATTATTCACATAACACTTTACTATCTACCGGTGATCGCTTCTCGGTACTCAAGTTTATCGTATTCATGTTTTTGGTATCACGCCCATTATAGGTATCTATATGTTATTAATAATTGGTCATCTTATCTAGGTCCGGTTTGAAAGGCAAAGAAAATTCAAAAAATGTTAGTAAAAAGTAGAAGTTCGCATAAATACGTCCTAAACTTAGATACAGATGGGTTATTTAATGACTTATTGCATTTAGAGACATTTATGATAACTCAAACTATTCTTTACATTATGAAACTGTTTAGATAAGCATTTTTTCAAACTCGTTACCATTTCCGAACGCATGATCGAAAAGTAATAAAAAAATATTAAAACGAATCAATAAGAAAATGTTATCTGCAACAATTTAAAAGTAATTCGTAAAACCTTTCTTCAGTATATTACGGCATACACATATTTATGTGGCGTCGCACTGTTTGCTTTGGAACAATTCCAACATATAAATACATAAAAAATATTTCTGAAATCAAACAACACGAGACACAACGATTGTGGGTAACGAACTCGCTTTTTTATTCAATTGTTGGAATTCTTTTGTTTTTTGTAAATAGAGTAACTAAATACTCAGGAAAAATCTTGTGTTTGATTTACGCAATTATTATGTATGCGAACATCTAAACAGTTTTCATCGTGAAATAAGTAAGTAATTAGTGAATTCTTGTGCAAATATTTTCAATATTTGTACTATTAATACACGCATAGTAGACTGGGGTAGAAGCCTTTGAAAATAATGAAAAGATAAAAAAAATCGCAGTCGGATGAAACCCATTAGAAAAGGAGGGGAATATAATGAAAATAAAAGGAAAAATAAATTACGGTCAATCCGGGTTCGGGAAGTGGGAGGGGGGAGCTTTTTAGGGGAAAAAATGGTTTCTCCTGATTTCCGACAAAACTACAAGTCCTATAGAAAAAAGTTCAATGGCAAAGTTGTAGGTAATTAAAAGTTCTACAACTTTTGTATTCACAATTTTTTCACATAACCTAAAAATTTAGGTGAAAAATTCAAAAAACCAAGTTTTTGGTCTTTTATTTCTATCTACTTCAAAATTTATTTTTTTTCTGCGAAATTTGGTGGAAACTTACTTTATTATGTCCCAAATACACTGTAATTTATTTGATTGAAAATATTTATTTTTTCGCCTTATTTTGAATTAATACCAAAAAAACAACCTAATTTTCAATCGAAAAGTCACCCGTCAAAATATCAGCTTTTTTCAAAAACTTGGGGTGCCTTTTATTCATTGAAATCTCTACTTTCATATGGTGTAAAAAAAAATAAACACCACTAAAGTAAATGTTCTCAGGAAATGCATACAAACAGTGTGATAATGAGCTTTTACTAAATCAGGCACACTTCTTGAACTCTATATCTTCTCTTGTATCGGCTTTTCGGTAATATTTCAAAAGAAAAATAATTATCTGTTCTAAGTTTAATATTTTACAGCATATTCAAAAGCAAAATAATGTCGATAAAAACATTTCAGGTAGTTCGAGAAGTGTGCCTGATTTAGTAAAAGCTAATTTTCAGACTATTTGTATGCATTTCCTGAGAACATTTACTATGGTGGTGTTTATTTTTTTTACACCATATGAAAGTAGAGATTTCAATGAATAAAAGGCACCCCAAGTTTTTAAAAAAAGCTGATATTTTGACGGGTGACTTTTCGATTGAAAATTAGGTTATTTTTTTGGTATTAATTCAAAATAAGGCGAAAAAATAAATATTTTCAATCAAATAAATTACAGTGTATTTGGGACATAATAAAGTAAGTTTCCACCAAATTTCGTAGAAAAAAAATAAATTTTGAAGTAGATAGAAATAAAAGACCAAAAACTTGGTTTTTTGAATTTTTCACCTAAATTTTGAGGTTATGTGAAAAAATTGTGAATACAAAAGTTGTAGAACTTTTAATTACCTACAACTTTGCCATTGAACTTTTTTCTATAGGACTTGTAATTTTGTCGGAAATCGAGAGAAACCATTTTTTTCTCTTAAAAGCTCCCCCCTCCCGCTTCCCGAACTCGGATTGACCGTAATTTATTTTTCCTTACATTTTTATCATATTCCCCTCCTTTTCTAATGGGTTTCATCCGACTGCGATTTTTTTTTGTTTCAAAAATTATCTACTCTAGTCTATAGGTCGATCGCGGTTATACATATATATTATTTTGAAAATATTGCATACTTTCAAAATAGACAATCTGTTACAATATTATGTTGTTAGTCGTTTTAAAGAAAACAACAATTCGCCGCATAACAAAAAAATCTCTGCTTACATAAACAAAAACAAAATATTGTCTATGGTGCCCATAGTCACGCATCGACACCTTTGTTCACGCATATACGTCACAGATTTAAAAACAAAACAAAAGCCATTTCACACGCGTAATACGTTTAGTTATGGCTCATTGAGTTCACGTGACCATGTTTATTACAAGAGTGAAATCGTAAAATGTTACTGAATTAACGAAATGCCTGCCCTTGCGTGTTCCGTTAGGGAAATGGCGGGTATTTTCATAACAGAGTATGTACTTGCGTTTGCGGCGCGCGTACTTTTGTAAACATTTGTTTGTTGTCATTTTTCGGTACGCGAAAACAATTTTTGGAGGAATGCAGACAATGATAACATTCATTATGTGATAGGATAGAAACAAATGTCATAAGTAAAGTTATTTTGTTTTTTTTTCTAATTCAAAACCGCCAACAAACAGTCAAACTTATGAAAATATTAAAACGCGAATTAATTAATAACACCGTTCACCACTAGAAAAAAACATTATGATCAATGAGAAGACAAAATCGAATGATTTCCTTTGTGATCAACACAAGGGACCTATCACAAGGTTTGATTTTCAGTTTAATTTAGCAAATTGTAAACTTTACAGCTTTCTTGTCATTTTAAAGTTAATAACTCAGGCCCCGGAATCACAGACACAATAGAAAATATATTGTGTCGTGGACCGATCGGGCCGTTCGGGATCAGGGTTCAATGGGTTAAAACAAATTTCATCTCGTATAGGCCACCCATATTTTGCACGCCTCTTAAGCGAAGCGTTGAGGTGGGTACTACTGTCACTTCGCGCAAAACATCTGATTTTTCAAACTTAAAATGTCTTTATGTATCATACATTGCACTTGTAAGATAATACATACACACACATATTAAGAAAAAACACTATTTTTAACGTTCATGATATTTTTGATGTCATTTTTGTTATTTAAACTAGTTAAAAAACAGTTTAAAAAAGTTCTGTCTTGGACGTCCGTGTGTCTGTATGTGCGGATCCTTTTTCTTGTTAACACGATAGCGACCGAAATACTTTACTAATCGAGTCTTTTTTTTTCTCTTACGCTTGAGTATGCTCAGGAATAGAACCCTTTCATTTTTCAGGGTCTGATTCGATGTGGTTTAATTGTTATTAAATAAACAAACATAATAATTAATAAATATTTATTAAAAAAAAATTATGAGGCGTGCACTTTTGGATTTTCCAAATTATTTTATCTATAGTCCATCTTCATACCAAATCAGTGATTAGCCAGATTCTATTTACAAATTCCCAGATTATTAAATTATTGGAATATTACTCAATGATAAAACTGAAATATTATTCAACATAAAGACTACGATAATACGGTTACAAGTGGATACATAGCATAACAATCGATGTTCTTCAGATAAGAATATTCAAATCTTCCAAATTTACGATTTTATTGACCCGTTGTGTCAGCCGTATTCGATGGAATAATTTATAGCTAATATTTTCGTTTCGCTTACTACGCAGAATTATTTTCAAACTACGACCGTATTTCTCCTTTCAATGTATGTTGTTTCAATTGGGCCGATTTTAATAGCGATAACTAAGAATAAAATTTATTATTTATCCAGCTTAGTGGCAATTAAGTCTTCGTCTAAAATTCCACACAAATACCAAGATTTTAAACCTTAAAACTGAGACATTAAATCGCACTGTTACTTGCAACTCTGAAACAAACAAAAATTGCACTCACACATCGTAACACATTTGACAGCTGACCAGCAGAACGGCCAAAACTTAAAAAAAAACTAAACGTCAAAAGTGACAGCTGTCATCCGAGCTCCAGCGTTTTCCCGCCACAGACTAAACATAATATCACAGTTCACACATATGTCTCTATCGGGGCGAAGCACCCCGGGGCGCGTCCCTAGCTGTCGGCGCTCTCCACCTCCGAGGTGTGGGCCGTGGGCTAGCTGGACGAGCTACTGGACGTTGACAGCGTGTCCCTGCCGAGCTCGGCCGCCATGATGGCGATCGTGAGCTCCTTCCGCGCTTTCTGCACCACCCACACCATGAGCGTGATACCGATTAGTATCTGAAAATTGGAAGGATGACACGTTAGTTTTAAAACATAAATAGCATCTTAATCTTATGTTTGTTTTACTTTACTTGTATATAAAATACTATAAAAATCAGTCCAGTGTCTTTCAACATTTCTCCTATTTCCTAAACAAGATGTAAAGTGTAAACAAAATAACTTCTCTCAAAAATAATTATATGTATTATGCAGCTTTCATATAAGGTAATAATAATTTAAATATAATAAAAATTCAAATAATTAACACTGTAATAATTTAAAATGGACGACCTACTACAATTAATTTATTATTCCATTTTTATTAGTCCAGAAACATCTAGACTTAACGATGACGCATTACAATTATACAGCAATATTTTTTAATTACGAAATCGTATAGCAGATAGCTTTATCCGTCAATCATCAGTGCAAATCGGTAACAATATCATCAGGGCACGACTGATAAGAGTTATCAGTTGGCAATACGAAGATATATCAAATGCGCATGCGGATACATTTGTACTACAAGACGATAACAACAATGTAAATCAGATTTATATTAAACGAAAGATTAAATTACTAAGAATTCCAAGCCATGTAATAAAAAAGCATGATGAAATACAGCCAAAGATAACGCCTGTGTCGTTAACATTATTCCTATGAAAGGGTGTAAAAATTACTTATCACATTCACACCCTTTTTATCCTTTTTTGATGTTTTGATAATGTTAAGATTAACGACATTCCTACAAAAATATCAACCATGCTCTATGAATATTCTTTCTACATATTTCCACACTCCACCTGCCAGTATTTAATTAATGGTGTACCAGCTTGTGAATGAGGACTTCCTAAGACTCTATAATATTATGGTATTCATAATATAGTCATGCAGTTTAATTAAAGAGCAAGGAAACAAGGAAATTATAGCCTTCGGTTGACAACTGCCAAAGGAGATTTGCCATGTCCGCTATAATTTCTTAAATAAACATAAGTTTGTCTAATTAAATCTAAAGCATAAAACTTTATAGGACATACAAAGTTGAGTATGACCAATTTTTAACGAATCATCGTGACATTTATTTGTATTAAAAGTAAACATGTTTACTTTACTGTACTACAAAAATACGCAGTCGTTCAAAAGGTTTATTGGGTTTCCAAAATTTCAATGCTTATAAAACTGTATGAAAGCAAAGTCGTACGACTGAAATAATCTAGAAACTAGTTATAAATTAAATTAACCGTGGTAATTTACCATCAAGGAAGGACATTAGTACGAAGTATGAACAATTATAATTCCCCACAGTACTCACTACTTTCACAGAACAAAGAAAAATAAGCTTGCGTGTGGTCAACTTCAACATAATAAAAATTAATACCCTAATAAAAACAGTAAAATATTGCCTCTAATTCTGTCCATGGGGGGATGCTTATACCTGTGATTTTAAGTAAATTATAACACTGCTGTTTAATATTATGATTTTCATAAAAATTCGAAATATTTTTGATGCCTAAAAAGAAATAGCGATGTAAATGTAAAATCTATTTCTGACGAACTGAACTCTAGAAATAACTTCGTTAACTACAACTTTATTTTTAGATTTCAATAGTCTTTTTCTATTTTTAACGCTCTATCTTCATTAGTCGAAAAATATTCGATTCATATAGAGAGAAATTCAGCAGAGAGAAATTCCTTTTAGGAAAAGTTTAGTTAAAAAAATAGATCAAACAAGAGTCAAGAACACAAAACATTAAAGTCCCTAAAAATCCTAAAAAAGCAGAAAGAATTTTACGTACATATGTCTAACGTCTGAACCAATTGAGTTTTCCGTTCATACTACATACCTACACATAAACCGTTTGGCCAAATTCAATTGTATACAAAAGGCAAATGCGACAATAAAAAGCAATTGGTGTCAATGTCTTGCATTCAATCAGTGTGCCAGCCACTGTACGTCATTCGTTAAGGTCCTTTTAATGTTATCAAGTGGTTTGTTCTTAGAAAGTTGTTAGTTGGAAAGTCACCTATATATTCTGTTTATCAGACCAAGCAAGTTTTTATAATAACTAGCTGTGCCCCGCGGTTTAACCCACGTAGCTCCGTTTTTGTTAGTCTTAGCGTGATGATATAAAACCCTTAGCCTTCCTCGATAAATGGGCTATCGGCTACGCGCAGACATACAGCGTTCTGCGTTCCGCGTTCTGCGTTCTGCGTTCGTCAGTTCTGCGTTCTGCGTTCTAGCGCACACAGGAGCCGTTCAAGACATTTGCGTTCTATTTCGTGACTCTCCGCACGAGAAACATGTCTCTCGAAAGTTCATCTTCCGAAGATGAAGCCTTGCTTTTGTGGAGTCTAGAGGAGTCAAAAAAAAGTAGAAAATGTTGGGTAGACCCTAACAACACGAAACGAGATGATATGGGAGAATTTAGTATTCTTATCCCTGAGCTAAGAAAGTAAGTCATCCCTGAGCTGCTTCAAGATGAAGAGAGATTTTATATTTATTTTCGAATGCAAATAAATAGCTTCAATGAGTTACATGACTATGTAAAATCTGAAATAGAAAAACAAGATACCAATTGGAGATGACGGACCAGCCATAGCGAGAACGCGAGTTCTTTGTAATTCTGTACAGAGAACGCGAGAACGCAAGCGTTCCGAATGACCGCCGCGGTCTAATTGCGTTCTGTGTGCGCCGGCGCTATAAATCCTTCACATTACAAAGAACGCGGAACGCAGAACGCAGAACGCGGAACGCAGAACGCTCTCTGTCTGCGCGTACCCTAACACTGAAATAATTTTTCAAATCGGACATGCCCCCCTAGTCAAGTGGCTTTCTGTTAGCGTAGCGTTCAATAGAATAGACTACGAATGTATGAGATTGACGTAACCTGTAGATACGTTTATCTACAGCCTACGTCAATCTCATACATTCGTAGTCTATTCTATTGAACGCTACGCTAACAGAAAGCCACTTGACTAGGGGGGCAGTAGTTCCTCAGATTAGCGTGTTCAAACAAACAAACAAACTCTTCAGCTTAATATTAGTATAGATATAGTTAAAAAATAGACACGCTTAAACTCATGCAATTATTAAGTGTAAGTTTGAATGAAATTTGGCCGTTTAACGTGGGCCAAAATCGAGTCTAAAGGTTACATACAAATATACAGGTGAAGCTAACAGAAGCGTGGTAAAAAGGGAGAAGTTTTCATGTACACTTTTAAGATCATGGTCATTTTGGTAGTGTGATAAAAACCGATAAATGAGAGTCAATGACTCGTACGGTTGTACCCATACCTTTTCAGTTGATAAAATATGTTTAGAATTCTCTTGAGTATTAGTTAGTATCTAATACTTAAATACATTATCACCAACGTATTTCTGACTTATAATCTTGTTAATCAATAATTTTATCTGTCATGTCTATATATTTGTATCCCGTAAATTGTAACGATATTTTAGTTTTCCAAATTATATAATACTAGCTTTCCACCCGCAGCTTCGCACGCGAAGTCAAAGAAAAACCCGCATAGTTCCCGTTCCCGTGGGATTTCCGGGATATAACCTATCCTATTTCCCGGGGTAAAAAGTAGCCTATGTCCTTTCTCGGGTATCAAAATATCTCTATACCAAATTTCATGCAAATTGATTCAGTAGTTATGGCGTGATTGAGTAACAGACAGACAGAGTTACTTTCGCATTTATAATATTACTATTAGTATGGATATTGGATAGTCCCTAATATGTATAAAAATAATATTATGTATGTATGTCTATTCATTTCTGCCTATTTTCAACAAGGTACGACTCGATATTAAACTTACGGATACTTTTTCAGTATTATTTAATGTATTTAGCAGACTTAATTATTATTCCAGGGGTTTTTTTTAACATTCATAAGAAATTATTAAAGTTGTAAAGTCCACATGATGTAAAAAATAAAAAAAAATTACAACGTAATTTAATTGTACAAGTAATAAATTCTTTAAATACCAAGATAGAAAAGAAGAGACTCAAGGTTAGTTTTTTAATCGACGTTAAAAACAACGGAGGTTCTTAATTAGTTTCGTTTTTTTTTTATTTTTTATTAAATATTATATTATTATAAAGAATGCCTAAGGAGAGGCTCTCACTACAACAGAAACTACTGGCATCGAATATCCAGGAGAAGAAAATGGGAAGTAAGTATTTGATTTTAAGGCGACCGAAAGAGAAAATACATATTAGAATTTGAGTCTTATTCAGTCTTAATTAATTTGAATTATACATAAAAAGAAGATTACATAAAAAAAAGAAATTAAAAAAAATCTTTAAGTTATAACTTATAATAACAATTTTTAATAACCTTTTTATATTTTGACGTCAATGCAAAAAACAATGAATAATTAAAGATCAAGGATCCATTCCTCGTTAATCGTTATGGCAACAAACAAAAGCAAATAAATAAACTGGTTTCAAGTCTGGTTTCCAAGACAGATCACCTAAAATTAGGATCGGAAATTGGCTTACTCTTAAATGCAGACTGGACTGGCGATTTAAGTTATACACAAAAAGCAATGGACATTAAATTGGAAGAAGCATCTGACGGCGTTAAACGCTGGTCGTATATATTTTATACTATCGCGGTTTATTGACTTAGCTATACTGTGCTGTAAGCAGACGTTTATTAGATGATCCTAGAACCAAGAAACAGTTAGTTATTTTAGTATAGAAATCTAAAGGGAGAACAGAACAGCATGAACTCCTACTGCAAATCACATTACGGGTATGCACCAAATATGTGGATATTTCTATATGCTATTTCACCTCAATTTGACCTTAAATTGTCATATACTACCTATCAAATTGAAATTGTTTATGTAGACAATTGTGAAAGTATTTATAGTTAGTGCAACAGACCAAACCCTAAAGAAAGGCTTCCCCTATCTTCATAATACTAGAGCATAGTTACCTTATCGCTAAGTATTGCAAAGCTTGTATAGGTACAATTCCCTGTTAAATCCAGACTTCACTTGAAATTGAGTTTATTCTAGTAACTGTCAACTCATATCTGGATGAAACAACTATTTAATGGCAGGGTTTATGAGTTGGCCTATAGTTGCAATAACACACCTGCAGATTAGTCAGATTAGATAAATTTTATTGCATTATCGTCTTTATTATTACCTCTAATAAAGAAGCTCCGTTTTTCATGAGCTATTTTATTGTCATAGAAATGGCTGTATGGGTCATCAAATAAGTAATACAAGGAGCCCGTTAACATTCATAACTAAGCGACCTTCTTCGGGTATAGGTATAGGGATAATTGATCTTGTGAAAATAGTGAGCTGATGAAGGATCTTTAGACCACTATTGATATCCGCCGTAATAGTACAGATAAAGATACAGATATCTTTTAATATATAAAATTCTCGTGTGTTTGTAGTTAAACTCCTCCGAAACGGCATAACCGCTTCTCATGAAATTTTGAGTGCATATCGAGTAGGTCTGACAATCGGACAACATCTATTTTTCATACCCCTAAAAGTAAGGCAGAACAATATTTGCCGGGACAACGAGTAATAATATAGAAATCGAGCTTGAAAATTAGGGTTATACTTTCCCGCATTTAATAGCTAGACTATAAATAAGCCTTACCCTCATTTCTTCGTCCTTCAAAATGCTGTATAAATGATGAATATTAATGTATTTACTTCTATACTAATGCGAATTTCTAATTATAACCAAAGAAAACATAGAAATACGGAGTTATCGACGGTTCGAGAGTGGAACTTTCTCAGTTCGAGTGAATCCAAATATAGAATTGCCTTTTGTTTTAAAATAGAAATAGAGCCTGGATTCATTTAACTTCAATTTTATTATTTGCGAGATAAAATAAAATTGAATGGATTAATGTCTGAATTATTTAACGACAAAGCTATTGCTTTACTCTTTCTCACTTAGTATTCGTTTTTTATATCTTTTTACAAACTTTGATAATTTTTAAACTCTTGTGAGGCAGTCAGATCTTCAAGACACTGCTCAATATCAAAATCGGAACCTAATAAACTTATCCAGACTATAAATGCTATTTTGTATTATTTATGTGTCACGTTTCACTTCGCAACGAAGCTGTAGATTGACGTGATTCTATGGAAATTTTACGGTCAGTAAGTGGCAAATATGCAAATCGAGGAAAGGCACTGGCAGAAGCATATTAATAAATAATTAAAGACTTTTTTATCGATTTAAATTCTTTACTAGCCTTGCAACGCGGGTTCATTCCCGTCGTACATGATGTTATATAGCCAACAACCTTCCTCAATAAATGAACTACATATTTAAAATTTATATATTTTTTCAATTCGAATTAGTAGTTCCTGAGATTAGCGCGTTCAAACACTCAACCCTCAAGCATCATATTTGGTATAAATTCTTTATAGTATCAAGTACAGTTCCGTGGTAATACATCCGAGACCATACATTACAAACCAAAGTACCAATAAACGATATTATCTTTCATTAGCACTGCGGTTTAAGCTATTTTCAGCAAACCGCATTACATTGGGAACATTTCGCGGAAATCCGTATGAGAATAGCTTTTTGGGAAATTCTCGACTAAAGGCTTTATTAAGTGAAATTTTATTGTCGTCTCTGTATAACTAGGGCACACTTTGTGAGAATTTTAAACGGTTAAAGATTAATCTTCATACAGTATTGCACAAATTAATCCTATTAAAGTATTAACACTATAGCTTAAGCTTCAGTATCGATCGGAATAGATTTTATTGGCTAAGACCAGACAAAGTAACGTTTTTATTCACCGTATTCTATTTTTGGGCAATAACTTGAGTATGATATGAAGTGAAACCTCGAGGGATGCATTAATATACATTATTTCATATACGAGTAGACAAAGACTGATACAGTCCGTCTGTGATTCTAATGTTACTGTTTATCCATAAGAAATATCATCTTTAATAATAACTTTTCTCAGACTGTTTGTCATTCTGTTTAGTGGGTCTTTAATTCGACGAAAACGCCTGAGCAAACTTTAGTGCGATTTTTGGGTGATAAATGGCAAAGGTTACTTACAACTTATAAAATACAACCCTGTACCTGAAAAGCGAACACCACGTATCCCGTGACGTGCGACTCGTGCAGCACGTCGTGCATCGACCGCAATGTTGAGCCGAGGTACACGTTGATCACTTGCGCCGGGAGCAGACCCAGCAATGTAGCTATGTGGTAGCCGCAGCCGCGGACGTCGCTCACCTGGTGAGGAAAAATAAGGAATATGTATTGAAGAATAATGTAAATATATTTTCTATTCTATTGTGCATTCAAAAATATTGATGTCATGTATAGTTTTGTATAACAGACTATCTATAATTCTAAACAAATTATGGGAGAATCAATTTCATTGGTCAGGTTTGGTTCGATGTCAATAATTAGGCAAAGTAGTGAATTAGATTGTATTAATACTTAAAATACTTTTATTATATATCGGTCGCATTTTTCTTAGAAAATTCATAAGTATTTGTAAACGAAATGTGACTAAATCTGCTACAAATTACTTTCCCCATTAAACTAAGTAGCATTATCTTTATATCGCATATCGTGAAGACGAGGCAACTTTATATACTGTAGTGTTTAGTTTATCTGTTTACCTATGTTATTATAATAATTATTATCTGCATGCAAACACAGCAGAATATTAACATGATCTGTTTCAATCGAAATAAGCGTATCTAAAGATAGCGCAATCTTCGAGATAAAAACAAATCGAGGCAATTAATTACGACAATTTTCAGATAAACCAGATTTTTATGGATGAAACTTTTCAGTCGTGGTAATAAAGACGTTCACTTCATTGGCCGTAAATCTTAGCCTTGTGGCATGGTGCCATGCAATAAACCACCAGGACGGACTGCCAATATTTACTTAATAATGTATTTTTTATGAAATCGTATAAGAAAATAACGTTACTTCTAATTCCTAGATAAACACCTACTGAAAATATAGTTTTCATCGGAAGTAATTTTATACAGCCCACGGATAAATCAATTCGGACAGACACAAAAACAAACAAGGTAATTAAGTATTTCAAAACAGTGTTACGACTTACGACTGAGATTTAAGAAATGTTTACGAACTACAAATTCAATGAATCAACACCATATCCCAGCACTGCAGGAACTTAAATGTTATTTGCCACCAAATAGTTTTCGTTAAAATATATTTTAAGACCCTTTTTGCTTATAATGCAAAATGGTTTCCGAAAACTTTCCACAAATACTTTTCTTGAGTAGTTTAAGGGCTCTGATGCACTCCGCCAAGTTTTGCCTCCGTTTTCACAAGTCAAGGTCTACTTTAAACTTTAAAGCCTACATTCAACGGCACTCATGCTCTTAATAATAGATCAGTTGATGATGCAACTTCTGAGGCTATCTAAAGATACCCTGTAGCATAGTATAAAGAGAGAAGTATGTTATCTTTGAACAAAAGTACATCGCGCCGTTTGTATGTACGCGGAGCGCTTGGCCACGCCCCCGTCCATGTACGTACGCACGCACACAACGCCGCTCGGTTCCTTCTCATGGACTGTACTCGTCCATGAGAAGGAACCGAGCCGTGTTCCTTCTCGGGCCGTGCCATTTCGGTGAGCGGTCGGTGTTTGATTATACAATTATTTGAAATATCAATGTGACAAGTGACAACCTTGCGCCTCGCGAGTTTAGGTACCGTGCGCTCCTAAACGCCGGGAGTTGGCCTACTTCTCTCTTTATACTATGCCTGTAGTGTGCACTCAGCGTGAAATGTTTATAGATTTTGAGATTGTACTCGTATGTGGGTGGTGCAAGACGAAATTTAAATGCGAGTAGTAACTGTAACTCATTTTCCGCTATTTATTGAAACGTCCATGTGCAAAATGTAAACAATTCTAAATTTAATTTGTTTTCCTGTGTTTCAAAAATTGTTCCATCGCCGCGTCGGTTTAAGTTACCAAGATAAAAATAAATTGCGTTTGGTTGATTTCGGCGGTTTATATGTATATTTACTTAATTGTGCAAAATATTTTGCTATTTGTTTGTGTTAAAAAATCAACCATAAAAATATTCTTTCAATTCTTTCTATAACACATTTGTATCAGGACACAACCAAAACATATAATAGCACTTTTATCAGTCATATCATAATGAAGCAATTAATTAGAAATTAAAATCCTACCAATCAAAAACTACCCGCATTACGCAAACATTCCCTACATAGGAAGCAATCAAAGCAGTTAACATACCATCAAACTCGCGGTATCAAAACGCAAATATTTATAAACGTGATGCTTGTCCAATGGAAATGTCCAATATAACGCGGGTACACAAATAAAATGTTTATTTTACATCACTGCATACCGACCGACTCGTATAACGTACGTATGTTAAAAATACCGGACCAGTTTGTTTACTGCATTGATATCGAGTCTGTTTTGAACTGAGTTAAAAATGGACACTTAAATATCTGTACAGAAACACTAAAATCAGTGGACTTTCCGAAATAATACGGTAATAAACATATTCGTTATCTAATCCAAGGTTCAGTAATTGGACTTTAATTAAGATGAAAATAAATTCAATGAACTAAGTGGGACAGTAATTATATGTACTTAAAAGGAAAAAAAATCTAGCGCAATTTTAGCTTGAAGTGACCGCAGCATGTTTCTTGCATTTACTGTATCACGATTCACGACCGTACATACATCAAATTAATTTGTAAGTAAAAATATAATATACTAAATACAAAAATAAATAATTCATTCCTTTTTAAATTGTTAAACATAGTTTCAAGTTTTGATTTATTTTATAATAAAAACCTTAGAATAACTTCTACCGTCTTGTAACATAGCGCACACCAGCCAGTTTCTTTCTATAATCCTAACCGTAAGGCATCATTAGAGATCCAAATCAAAACAAGACAAACACGTCTTCAGTCCAGTCCCAGTGACACAATTGGGCATTACCGTCGAATCGCACAAACAAGGCCCCCGGGACGATTTAGGCAACCTATTTACGAAACCATGACCCACTTGCCTCTACGGGTATCGTACAATCTCTGGCGCCAACAACGCTCAGACAATGCTAAATGAGCGACCGATAACGTTGTTTCACGTGCGAACTTTTTCTTGTTGACGCAGTGCATTGCAGTTCAGAATGATATAGGTACCCAATCATATTATAAGCAAAAAGGTGATTAGGTTACCAACACAACATTCGATCTCAAAAAACGGCGCTCTAACGCACATACGATTAGACGTTAAAGTTATTTATCGTGAGGGAAAAAGGGAAGTATGTAGCTAATTAGCCACATTTCAACGTGCAACTCCCGAAGTGCTAATGTCCTATCTACTTCTTTATACTCACTATACAATTGTGTACTTTTATCATTTTGAACTACGTATCTATGGATCTACACTCTACAGTCACCTATACAATAGTGATGAATAGTGCTTTTGTATAATTTAAGACATGGCTTTTGTCTGCGCGTGCTATTTTTATTTCTTTGTAATATGTACTGTCCTATCTACATTTTTTTGTGTTACTACAATAACATATGGATCGCGTAAGTACCCAAAAATAACTATACTTCGGTATAGGACTTCGGACTACGATAATCGCGATGATTAAGATTATAATTAACTAATATGGTGAAAATACCGTCAAAATCATTACATAGGTAATAATAAATACCATAAAACAACAATAATTAGACACATCACAAAACTTATGATATTTTAACAACCATATCCTTTTAGAAGCCTTATCATCCAACTTCGTTCAATCAAATATTTTCAAATAATCCAATCAAATATTTTCAAGTAACCTAACCAAATATTTTATTCCGTTGCCACGCCACTTGCGCCTGAGCATTATCAATCGTGCCTACATATAATTTAGTTATATTGACACATTTATTAGCTGACACTAATATTAGGGGACTGTAACTGGTGTCATAATGTCACGAGGATATAATACATATTATGTACATGCTTGTTTATTACCAGAGGATAAAATTGTTAACGCAAAATATTTAGTGGACATTGATTTATAGATTTATCATTATTGTTTTCTATTGCTTCTATTTAGTCTTGGATCTAGAGAAAGTGTAGGAAACTTTCTCAATAATAACAATTGCTCAATATAATAAGAATTTACTTGAAGCAATTTAGTGGCATACAAAGTATAAATAAAAAAGAAAATAAAAATACATACGCAAATAGAACTTTTCCTTTTCTGAAGTCGGTTATAGAGGTTTTAATATATTTTCTATTTCAATGTTACATATTTTAAAAATTTATAAGTTTTAAAAATATAACGGTCGGGCTCGATAAATCTATTTAGCTGAATCATAAACTTCAGTTTTACATAAATATCAACGTGATGAAGTATCGCATGTTTAACACACTTTTATTAGCTTCACTTGTATGTTAGTATGTCTGTATGTAACCAATTTCTTTAGACATTTTGACCTACTTTAAACGGACAGATTAAATTCAAACTTTGTACACTTAGTTAACTATAAAAGAACACAATAATTTTATAAAATCATCATAATAAAGCGTTTTTACTTTTTCCTTTTTTAAACTATATTATTACCTATTGTTTATGGAAATTTCTCCAGGTATAATTACTAGGAAATAACAACATGACTCTCATAAGTATGTATTTGTAACCTCTTCAATTTTTTTATCTCTTTATAACTATACGTACAACTTTCCAACAACACTAAACACCACCCACTCTATACGTACTCAGGTTTTTAATAGTCCCTCTGCATTTGCATCCAAATTATTGAGCTCATCAGCATTTCTTCTACTCAAGTTTTGCATAATGATGCACTCAACACCACTCACAAAAGGTTCGTAGCTAATTAAAGCAATGTCTACACCGTGTCCAATTTACTGAAGTGTCATAGACTCGAGAGTTATATAAAAATACATTGTTTATTGTTATGAATAAATTAGCAGAAATACTATTTTAACAATAATTATATATGAATGATATTTATTATGTAGGTACTACTCTACTATCTAATCCACTATGTTTTAGTGAAACAAAATCTTAATCTTAATACTATTATAAAGGCGAAAGTTTGTAAGTATGGATGTATGGATGTTTGTTACTCTTTCACGTAAAAACTACTGAACCGATTACAATGAAATTTAGCACACATATAGAGGGTAACTTGGATTAACACATAGGATAAGTTTTATCCCGGAAATCCCACGGGAACGGGAACTATGTGGGTTTTCCTTTGAAAACGCGGGCGAAGCCGCGGGCGGAAATCTAGTAACTTATAAATATAATAAAAATCGAAACTCGCATTAAATAGAACGTTATTACATTTCATATTTATTTATATTAAAAGACATAGGAAAACAGGTATTACATTGTCTAGTAAAAACATGCATCACTGCTGATTATCATTTTTATTTTTTAGTTTTACCTAACTACTAATTATTATAATTTGATTTATTGCATAAATTAGGTACGTACGTACTACGTACATTGTTATTTTCTCGTATTCCGAAAAAGGGAAGTTCCCTTTTGGCACACCGTATTACTTATTTTTTTCGTGGGGGGATTCCCGCTATCTCAGTAGTACTTAATACGCTTTGATTAAATATTTTAATTAATCTGTATTCGTTAATAGATAAGTCGTTTTTGGACTTTGGATTTTCAGAGATTTGGGAACTATTGTCATCCCCATTATTTTAACTCATCAGTATTGATATAGTCCATTGAATGAGTCCCTCCAAGGGGGGTCTAGAGTGCGTGAGTTAGTAACGTAAGATGTTTCTTCGGAAACATGTCAAGAGTCCCTAGGTAATAAACATACTAAAACCCCGGGCCACTAGGAGGAGCCCCGGAGTGGGGGAGGGGGGAAATGGGTCCATTTTTTCATTTTTCGCTTAAATCTCAAAAACGGTACATGTTAGAGAAAAACTTTCAAGGAAAAGTTGAAAGGCCATAAAATTATCTACAAGTTGTACCTGAATCATTTTTTCCTATATCCTACCGTTTCTGAGTTATACGCAGTAAAACATGATTTTGGCTCAAACAATTTCCACATCAATCGATCAAAAAATATTTCTTACTTCCAAAAAACTCAAATGTGCAACTTGTGACCAGTACTGATAGATTGCTCTTAATTAGGTCTATAATTGGTAAAATAAACACATTCCTCCATGGAAGCCTTTAGGAGGAATCGATTGTCAAAATATTATATTAGGGCAGTTTGAGTTACTGAACTTGATCTTTTTATTTTTTTCTTCCAAAAAACTCAAAAGTGCAACTTGTGACCGGTACAGATAGATTGCTCATAATTAGGTCTATCATTGCTAAAACTACCAGATTCCACCACGGAGGCGTTTACGGGGAATTGAATTTTATCAGGGTAGTTACGATACATGAACTTTTTATTTTTTTTCTTCCAAAAAGCTCAAAAGTGCAACTTGTGACCGGTACAGATAGATTGCTCATAATTAGGTCTATCATTGATAAAAATACCAGATTCCACCATGGAGGCGTTTACGGGGAATTGAATTTTATTAGGGTAGTTAGTTAAAAAGTTCATGTATCGTAACTACCCTAATAAAATTCAATACCTCCTAAACGCCTCCATGGTGGAATCTGGTTTTTTTATCAATGATAGACCTAATTATGAGCAATCTATCGGCACCGGTCACAAGTTTCACTTTTGAGTTTTTTTGGAAGAAAAAAAATAAAAAGTTCAAGTATCGTATCTACCCTAATAAAATTCAATTCCCCGTAAACGCCTCCGTGGTGGAATCTAGTATTTTTATCAATGATAGACCTTAATATGAGCAATCTATCTGTACCGGTCACAAGTTGCACTTTTTAGTTTTTTGGAAGAAAAAAATAAAAAGATCAAGTTCAGTAACTCAAACTACCCTAATATAGTATTTTGACAATCGATTCCTCCTAAAGGCTTCCATGGAGGAATGTGTTTATTTTACCAATTATAGACCTAATTAAGAGCAATCTAACAGTACCGGTCACAAGTTGCACTTTTGAGTTTTTTGGAAGAAAAAAATAAAAAGATCAAGTTCAGTAACTCAAACTACCCTAATATAGTATTTTGACAATCGATTCCTCCTAAAGGCTTCCATGGAGGAATGTGTTTATTTTACCAATTATAGACCTAATTAAGAGCAATCTATCAGTATCGGTCACAAGTTGCACTTTTGAGTTTTTTTGGAGAAAAAAAAATAAAAAGTTCAAGTATCGTAACTACCCTAATAAAATTCAATTCCCCGTAAACGCCTCCGTGGTGGAATCTGGTATTTTTATCAATGATAGACCCAATTATGAGCAATTTATATGTACCGGTCACAAGTTGCACTTTTGAGTTTTTTGGAAGAAAAAAATAAAAAGATCAAGTTCAGTAACTCAAACTACCATAATATAATATTTTGACAATCGATTCCTCCTAAAGGCTTCCATGGAGGATTGTGTTTATTTTACCAATTATAGACCTAATTAAGAGCAATCTATCAGTACCGGTCACAAGTTGCACATTTGAGTTTTTTGGAAGAAAGAAATATTTTTGATCGATTGATGTGGAAATTGTTTGAGCCAAAATCATGTTTTACTGCGTATAACTCAGAAACGGTAGGATATAGGAAAAAATGATTCAGGTGCAACTTGTAGATAATTTTATGGCCTTTCAACTTTTCCTTGAAAGTTTTTCTCTAACATGTACCGTTTTTGAGATTTAAGCGAAAAATGAAAAAATGGACCCATTTCCCCCCTCCCCCCAGTCCGGGGCTCCTCCTAGTGGCCCGGGGTTTTAGTATGCTTATTACCTAGGGACTCTTGACATGTTTCCGAAGAAACATCTTACGTTACTAACTCACGCACTCTAGAACTTTTTATTCAATGGACTAATAAGCGTTAGACCTTTCTCTTTTATGCGTTTGATACGATTTTATATACTTGTTTATGTATTATAATGCAGATTTGTTGAATATATGTTTCATCGCGATAGTTGCAATCTCAAAAGAAGCCATATCACAGGTCACAAATATGGGCGACATAAAATATGCACTCCCTATTCCATCACCCTAAATTCATTGTAAACATTTATTTAACGTCGTTTAATCAACACGTCACACAGTTGATAACGTATGTCCAAAAGTTTTCGACAGAGGAACAATACCACTCAATAAATGTTTACCATGAATATGAGGCTTTGACTGCAGTATGTTAAAAATGACAGCCTATATCGCGATCAACTGCACACCTAACCACCAAAGTTCTTCATAATTCAAGGCAATTGGCCCTATCATCAGTTGTTTGTTTTACAATCAATCACCCTTCGTTCCTCGTTCATCATACCTAATTTAAACGTTAAGGGGCCTGCGAACAACAAACGTTGGACAATTACACGGTACATTAATGGCAGGAAAATGCCAGACAATAATCTAAGACATGCGCTCATAAAACTCTGACGCAAACCAGTGTTTATATATGACATACTCTTAAGTTAACTATATTATTTGTAGCCTGCACCTGCAAGTTAATCAAGGAAATACAGAGAATGGTTAAAATATAGTAATATACGCCACTTGTTTCATTGGTTGTTTCCGTGAGAAATTGTTGACTAGGAATTACGATCCTGGAAATGGGCCTCTTTCTAAATAGACGCTTATATTCCAAACGCACTAAAAAGTACGCGAGACTAGACCACTTCCTTACTATGTATTTCGATGTCTCTGCTGCCTGCATAATTTTGATCTATGCATGTATTACTAAGGCATTTACAATGACATTGTCCATTACATTACACATGCATATAACATATTATTCGTAGCATTCGACATTAGGACATTCCTTGACCTAAACCAAAACCTTGGTAGCGCCTTAGCCAAAACGCGGTAATTCGCAACCAAAACTAAAAATGCCGTTATCTCTCCCTAGTGATAGCATCGCCAGTCGTGACATGAATCGTTCCGTATAAATAATCTGACTATCGCTGTACAAATAACAACTAACCTTGGCCTTGAATATGATGAATAGTGTTGAAGGATAAATATCCTTGATAAAGGTGCACGGTAGTTTTGAGACTTCCTTTTATTTGCATTAAAAGTTTCAACTGATGATTGGGTAGTATATGAGGCCTGTGAAGGCTTGCGTGGAAGACCCGACAATGATTCCAATAAACATTTATTTAAGAACAAGCCTGTATATAGTAACGTAAAACCTAATAAGAAACCAACGGTAGCTACATTACTAACCAATAAGAAACCACAACCACTTAGAACCAATAATGAAAACTATAAAGATGATAGATGAATAGCAGATATAGGTCGAGATATAGGTATATAACATTTAAGAAAACCATTCAATTTTAAAACAAGCGTGGTGAAAGAGGCACTTAATGGTAACAACGAACTAGCGAATGACAGAGAAAGCTGCAAATTGCTCCCATGACAGATAAATAGATTGCGATGATGGATGACATGATTACTATGCAATATCGATGTTATGAGGTTATGTTTTGCGTCCCATATTCTGTTGCCTTGTCATTGCATTAATAACATTTTATATGGGGCAAACGTGCAAGTCATCTAGCAAGGGAATTAAACATTATCACTGACAACCCCTGAAGTATTTTGTTGAACCCCTGAAGTTTTCTAGCATGTGTTTGTATAAATTCTGTTCTTTATTGGCGATATCAATTAGTTCGAAAACCTTGAATGAGGAAGTCGATTCCAAAGCTGAGATAACTACATCTCCTACATAGCAACAATATTGGATCACCACAATTACATGGAACTTGAAAATATATTATCAGATTGCAAAGGCCTATCTTTCAATATCAGCAGGTTCAAAAATAATCTGTTGCGATTATATAGAATCGTAGATAGATATAATACCTAGTATAAATTTGATCCTTTACTCGGTATTCTATCTTATCCGGTTATTATATGTATTATTATTTATTAGTCACTATATAGTATCATATGCGGTATGTGTACATCAAATAATTTTTATCTTGTCAATGTGAGGAAATACATAATATATAATATCGTACATATTATATGAGTAAATTAAAAACAATATTGGTATAGAGTCTAGACTTTAGAGGCACAAGCATGTTGATTTGTATGGAATCGGATGTGTCAGTATTCACTAAATAATGAACCCTAAATAATGTACACATTATGCTCGCATAATTCTAAAACTTATTTTAAACAAAATTGGATACAGTTTCAACATCTATTCGTATGTTTACGAAGAAATATGAAACAATATAGGTAATTCATGGGAGGAGGTATTCGAATATGCTCAACAAGGATTTAACAGTGTCTGTAAATGGCTTCAATACAATATCCTGACGTTAAACGTCACAAAAACCAAATATATGGCCTTTGCTCATAGATCTAAACAACTTCCATCAACATCTTTTACTATTACAGCCCACACATGTTCTTCAACTCTCCCAAATTGTCAATGTCCGTCACTCGAGAGGGCTGAAACAATTAAGTATCTTGGCATAACCGTTGATCAGTTACTATCATTCAAACCACATATAAACATACTCGTGAGCCGATTGCGTAAGTTAATTTTCATTTTTAAGGGTATAAGGCACATTGGTGATCAACAAGTGATCAAAATGGTATACTTCGCTTTAGGTAGTTCTATAATAAATTATTGCATCACATCTTGGGGCGGTAGTGCAAAAACTTACCTGTTGGAAATTGAGCGAGCTCAGCGCTCAATTCTCAAAGTCGGGGCTGGTCTTCCATACCGTTTCCCTACTACCGAGCTGTATAAAACGTGGGACGTATTGACTGTTAGACAATCGTTTATACTTCAAACTATAATAAAACAGCATACTCAACTAGATTTTGACGAAAACCTGCAGTTTAGCCAACGCCGTAAAGATAAAATATGCCCGACCTCACAATTCAAAAGTTTTCATTCGCACAAATTTTTCTGCTTCATGGGACCTTTCCTTTATAACCAATTAAATAAAACGTTAAACATATATCCCCAAAATAAATATAAATGTAAATCAACTGTAACTAATTATTTAAAATCCCTAGACTACCAACAAACTGAAGATCTTTTAATTACCAAAACCTAACTTTTCTCTTCCACACTGTGCATGCATCCTTCTGTGCATGACACACACAAACACACATACGCAAATATCCACGCTTAGACGCACACACATACATACATGCGGACACTTAAACACACACGCTGACACACACAGGCACACACACATACAAACTTACATATACACGCGCACAAATACATACAAACACACACACGCAGACACAACATTCACTAACACACTGGTCACGCATAGGTCTACTTATAAGTATTAGTATTAAGTTCTGTTTTTCATTTTTTGTATTCTCTTCTCATTATTTAGTCCTAGAAACTATAAGTGTATTTACTAGTACTATCCGCGAGGGGGGCTAGTGATCTGTACTACAGGTCTATCACAGACCTATTTCAGACACTAGTCCTTCACAACGAAAATGCTACATACTTACATATTTAGTTCGTTTGTAATAGTTTTAAGTTGTGAAGGCAAATAAATGAACTTTTTATTTTATTTATTTTTTTATTTTAATAGGATTCAGCATAAACACATGCGCAGAGTCTTAAAGTATTAATCCTATGTCCCCTTAGGGGTAAATGTTTTTCATATTATGTAACCGTTTTATGTTTAAGTAGGTGATGCATCTCCAATGTTAGACTGATACATAAAACACACTATTGATAATAAGTAATGACTATTCATAATAGTGTAGTACAGGCAAGTGCCTGAGCCAGTAATTATCGTGTGTAAATGGAGGTTGCGATCTTCAAGTGTATTAGTGTAAGAATAAGCAATCTTGAACACAGCAATAGGAATTCTAGAAATTAAAGATTTTTACGGATTTTGAATGCGATTTATTCATTACATTATTTATCCCGACGATCTCCTGGACATAATATACGTTCACAGGGAGACTGGACTTTAATTTGTTCTTTAATTTTTGACTGTATAATACGCGTAAAATAAAACAATAAAATAGGAATAATCTACCAATATAGCAACATTGTATTGTTCAAGTGTGGGTATTTGTATACGTACGTGTGAGTATAATTAAAGCCTTTTATTAGTGCGGCATTGCGTGCTTATAACAGTGCAAGCATATAATTTTAATGCTAATTTCTTTCCCCGAAGAGTTATATGCATTTCTACAAGGTTGCGGCGCTGTATATTTCTGTTCCAATTGGATTAAATGTTTTGTTTGAAACCAGTAGGTATAATACGTAATCCTTTTAGCGCTTGAGTTCATAAAAAGGGGGATTAGGTGTATTGGTATTTATGTTACCTACATAAAAAAATACACTTAAGTTCCTTTGACGTCAAGCACGAAAGAAGAAAGAAAAGAAATTTATTGCCAAAAACATTACATAATAAATTTATCTTTAAATTAAATGAAAGCAAATGTACACAGCCTCAGCAAAATGCTGCACGATAACAGCGCTGATTTACAGGCTGTACCGATGATTGAGGTTCGTCTTAATATTATAAAAATTGAAATGTACTTAAAATAAATAATATGTTTAACTTTAAAATTATAAAATACGTAATTACGTCATACAATTTATGTATTGTACAATTAAATAATAATAATTTCGAAATTTATTTTCCTATTAATAAACTAAGTACTTCAAAACACAATAAAATCCTTTCCATCTTTGTTTCCTCAATCAAACAACAAAGATGAATTTCAATAAAATCAGTAGCTTATCAACAATACGACAGAATGTTTATAACAACAACACTGATTGCCATATGCATCAGTGAGCTTAATTACAACAAGCATTTACAACGCCCCATTTAAACTGATCAAGTAATTAACCTCTGCTACAATTACTCATTTACTCGTGTCAATTATAAACTCGAATTATTCTTTGTAATTCCCAAATCTTTAATTAAAAAAACCCACGACTTGTTTAATAATAAAATATCATCTATACTAATCTATACTAATACTAGCGGCCCGCCCCGGCTTCGCCCGTGGTACATATGAAAAATAGATGTTGGCCGATTCTCAGACTTACCCGATATGCACAGAAAATTTCATGAGAATCGGTCCACCCGTTTCGGAGGAGTATGCAGACTAACATTGTGACACGAGAATTTTATATATAAGATTATAAAGCTGAAGAGTTTGTTTGTTTGTTTGAACGCGCTAATCTCGGGAACTACTGGTCCGATTTGAAAGATTCTTTCGGTGTTAGATTCCTCATTTATCGGGGAAGGCTATAGGGTATATATCATCACGCTACGACCAACAGGAGCGGAGCCACGGGGGTGAAACCGCGCGGAGCAGCTAGTGTTAAATAAATTGCATACGAAATCAATATTGATACTGGTAAATGTTCACATTTATAATGTTTACCCTAAAATACATTTTAAGGGTAAACATTATAAACACACATTTCCCATTTTACTTTGATTTAACCTTTTGAAAGTACATAGTATTTTTTTACTGACATTTATAATTTTATTGAATATATATTCAATAAATAATATTCCTCAATATTCTTATGTACAATATTCAGTACCTAACTAGTAAATGTGGATGGCTTAAGGAAAACTCATATTAAAATATGTATTTCTTATATAATTTATAATTATTATATGTATGAAGTATGTTTAAACATGCAAAAAGTAATATTAATTACTAGCTATCCACCCATGTAGTCAGAGGAAATTCCCATTGAAAAAAATGTTTCAATGCAGTAGAAAGTAGTCTGTCTCACTTTGGTCTCTTGACTATCGTCTGACACAAAAAATACATTAAAGAATCACTCTATTACAACATGAAAGAATGACAAACAAACAAACTTTCCTTTCATAATCTTAGTAAATATTGCCTTGGGAATAGTAAAAATTTTATGAAGATGTTATATTTTATCTTTTGTAAACAATATGATGATTAATAATAACAAATGTAACAATGTTAAAGATTTTATCTTGCGTTTTATAACATACATATATTTATATATGTTGAACAATATTTATTTTGTCTGTTAATGATGCAACAAAAATCTGTTACTAATTATAACTCTTATTAATTGATAAATGTGAATATTGAATAATAAATATATAAATTAAATGTTCATAAGTAAATAAACTTTAACAACAATGCAAAACTGTCTGACATTGCCTTATTCATTTTAAATAATAAAATAATAAATAAATATAAGATGCCCATTTCCATTTAAGATAATAATATGTCCTATAAAGAGATTCTTTTGTAAGAAAAATTATAGAAATTGAAATTACAGAACCAAGTTATACTCAAATCCTTTTAAAACCATGACATAAGAAAAATCTTTTTATAAAAGAAATCTCATTGTTAATTCAAAATTTTGTCAATAATTGCCTGTAAAAATTTTATGTTTATCCTCAAAAGCAAACATATTATTTTTATCAAATCTCTGATTTGTTCCCAAAAACTGGTAATAAATCAAACAGATAATCTTATAAGAAACACTATCAGTTTGAAGATTTTTTTGATTGATGTGAAACTTTAATAATGCTATGAAATCATTTGGTTTTAAATATTTATCATATTCATGCATTCATCTTTATTATTATTATTAAAATAATAGGAAGAAATAAGGAGCTATAAATGCTATGAATTCCATTGGTTTAAGTGAGTCCTGTAAATATAAAGTAAAGTTATACAAGACTAATATCTAATAAAAAGGTAGTCAGAAGTTAGATTAGAGATAGGTAATAAATAAGATAATAATAAACTTAATATAAAATGGGGATTATTTCATTTTCACATTAAACAATGTACAAGAGTACAAAACAATAAAAGATTGTCCAATAGATAATAATATTGAGGCCTTTTAAAGGTCATTAAATAATTCAATTACTTATCAAGCACTATTAGAGTGATATAAATTGGATTAAAATAGACACTAGTAATCAAATGCTTATTATAAATGTATATATGCATTATAATAACATTATAATATTGTAAATATTTTCACATGCCATTTAAATTTTAACACTTCATTCTGTGCTTTGTATTTGTTATCCCTAAGTCAATATGAAGATTCCTTTTGAGCCAAAAATAACAATAACAGTGGCAATAATAGTGTCACTACGATTTTTATAGCACACGCAATTAAAGCGACTTGTTTATCATTTTACAATCAATGTAGTGTTACGTACGCACATATTTGCGTTTAAAAACAATAGAGTATCAAAGTACTTACAGCGAATATCGTGTTCTGCAACCCAAATGGTATGGGCGTTAATCTCGCGAAAAACACGATCTTGAACGCTTGAGGACCTGAGATCACTTTGAGGAGAGCCCTCGCTGTATCGGACTTCAACAGTCGATCGAGAGGCAGATATGCTCTCAACATTTTGAGAGTAAAATGCGCCACGGCTACTCCGAAATTTGCACTCACTACGACGGTTCCTAAACCTTTCACGATACCGAACAAATAACCACTTGTTATTATCAACACTAAATATCCAATAGTCACTGGAAAACTAACTATTAAAAACAATCCCATAAATAGAAGGAATATTATTCTCGGATCCTGCGCGTCCACCCAATATAAAATTGTCTTTAAATACTCTTTGAAGAAGTATAATATTAAAACTAAACATGTTAATAGTATAATCGAAATAACAATGTTAACCAAGTAACTGTATGTTGTTCTATTATTTATTTTAGCCCAGAAACTTTTCTTTCGCGTTACCGCTGTCGGGTCGGCTTGGCCGTCTTCAATATTCACGATTTCCATTTTGAGCACGTTGTTCTATGATAATACTATGTTATTTATTTCATGAAGCACGTAAGGACAGCGAATAAAATAGAATATCATTCGCCATGGCCTAGTTTCACCACTGTTTATTTCAGCACGGGATAAAAATTTGAGATCGACCGTGAGCGTAACGTCCTCTGCCAACTCCGAGAATAATATTGAATAAAACGGGTTGACAGTTGACACTTGACAGATAACAAATCGACAATATATAACGTCAAATGTATGTTTTGACATCCTTGCCCCGTTTTCCAATTACAGCACTAGAGCGCATTGTGTGGCATAATGCTTAAGGTTGAATGTTCCAACTACAGCAACGCTTCGCACAATCGAGCACTAGAAAAAGTAATGCGCGTGAATTGATGCGTGCAATCGATTTATCGTTAGTAATTATTAATTGTTGGAAAAAATTTTAAAGCTTTCGTTTCATTGTAGTTTTTTCGAAATAATCAAAGTTAATTCAAATTGTGTTAAAAAAATAAATATAAGTATGGATGAAGGTACAAACATTGAAAAAAATGTTAATGAAATAATCAAAATCCAAATTACTTAAAATAACCGTAAATATTTTTCAAAATTATTATCTATATAGGTCTACCAGAATCTGATGGCATATTTATATTTAAGAAATAAAAGATTTTTATGTGGCAACTTATTTGACAACTATCAAATTGGATGTCAAATTATTTGTCTTTTTTGCAGTTGATGAATAATTTTTAGGATTTTGTCTAAAAAATCTTCGAAAATTTCGAAAAAGCCGCTGCGATCACAAGCAAGAGGTGTTGTTTATAATGTGTATAGAAAAACATTCGATGAAGAAGGGTCAAACAAATCACAATTTTCAATTTTGAAGATTTTATTGGTAAATTGGACTTACCCGTTTTGATACTATAAATAAAAAAATATTATATGTAGGTAACTATAATATTGTTTGTTGATTAGAATATAATTTTATGAAAACTTATTACAGGAGTTTCCAATACGGCTATTCGTCAAGTCCAAGCTGTCCAAGTCAATTTTATAATGTGTGTCTGTTAATACTTACGAAAATAAATATAATTTTATTTTATTTTATAAAAAATTATAATATATATAAGCAGTTTTGATCTACATTATCATTATATCGATATTTTCACATGGCATACTGGTAATGAATATACAAATATAGGTATGTGTAAATAATAATATGTATTTATACCTGTATAAAAGTAATATGTATAATTGTATATTATACATGTAAGTATGTACCTACATAATATTAAGTGGATATCTCATTATTAAGTACAGTATTGTCCACTTATGTAATGTGAGTAATGATATTGAGGACAAAATAAAAAATAAGCAGTATCAAGATCGTTCAGTCCATTTTCCCTAGGGTTGCACACTCAAAATTTTGATTTCCCTAATTGCCATCAGATTCTGGATTCCAGAATCTGATGGCAATTAGGGAAATCAAAATTTTGAGTGTGCAACCCTAGGGAAAATGGACTGAACGATTTTGATACTGCGTATTTTTATTTTGTCCTCAATATCATTAGTCACATTAAACAAGTGGATAATACTGTATTTAATAATGAGATATCCACGTAATATTATGTAGGTACTTATTACATGTATAATATACATATTACTTTTCTAAAGGTAATACATAATATTATGTATTTACACATACCTATATATTTTGAATATATGTATATCATTATGGCATGTGAAAATATGGATGTAATGATAATGCAGATCAAAACTTATTTACTATATTAATTAACGATTGTTTATAATTTTTTATAAAATAAAACAATAATAAAATAAAATCATGTTTATTTTCGTAAGTATTAACACATTATAAAATTGACTTGTACACCTTGGACTTGACAAATAGCCAAGAATGGATACTCCTGCAATAAGTTTTCATAAAATTATATTTTAATCAACAAACAAAATTATAGTTACTATTTATAACATTTTTAATTTAAAGTATCAAAACTGTAAGTCCAACTTAGCAATAAAATCTTTCACGCGCTTTAAAATTGAAAATTGTGATGTGTTTGACCCTTCTTCATCGAATGTTTTTCTATACACATTGTAAACAACACCTCTTGCTTGTGGACGCAGCGGTGTTATCGACATTTCGAAGATTTTGAAGACAAAATCCTAAAAATTAATCATCAACACAATAATTTGACAACCAATTTGATAGTTGTCAAATAAAGTTGCCACATGAAAATCTTTTATTTTTAAAATATAAATATGCCATCAGATTCTGGTAGACCTATACCTATACCACTTTATTTACACATTAATGAGGTTATTGCTAACTCTATGAATATTTATTTTTTCAACACTGAACTTAGCGCAACCTGCTGGTGCGTTTCATGTTCCAATTAAGCATCAGCATAATTCGGCATTGTGCGGCACTGAGTCGCATTATGCTCTGTAATTGGAAAACGGGGAGAGTTATGCCCAAAAATACCTATAAAATGTGCACATTATTTTAAAGGAAAAGCAATTCAAATGTTATAATATTTGTGTGGATGAAAAGGAAAATCAAGTTAAAATCAATAGGTATTACGCGACAAATTAGCATAATTATAGGATTATCCAACTAATAAAGCCCAAAAAAGAATACCAAACTAGTGAATAATGCTTTAATCAAAGCTTTAATCATGTAATAATAAAAAAAAATTAACCCCGCTTTGACCCCGCGTTTAACCAGACGCCACGCACTTAACGACTTTGACAATCTGTCAAAGGGTCAATCTGTCTCGTGTCAAAATACTTATTTCTCGGTTCCTCGGACCACGGTGTGAAATCACAGGTGTGAAATCGAAAATTGGAGAAATAATATTTTCTCAACCTCTGCTGATGTAATACGCCAATCATCAGTGACGGCATAGCCGAATTAATTTAATTTCCTAACTATTTATTATTAATAGCATTAGTTGAATAGGTAGTTCTCTACAAAAACTAACCATGCCGCCGAAGAAAGCCAGTGGTGCTGGAGCCAGCAAGAAGACAGAACAAAAAAAGAAGGAGAAAGTTATTGAAGTAAGTACAAGTACTATTTGTTGTTGATTTGTGTTGAATTTTGATTCTCATTTTTTATTACCTGCTATACTTACAGTTGTTGTTACCTGGGCTAGCCTATAATGGGGGTATACAGTACAGGATACTTTATGACATTGAATCTATGTATATCTTATCCACTGAAATATAGGCTTTCATTCAATTATAAAATTTACTAAATGGTCTGACTGGATATTTCTACCCGATCCGCACACTATGGGCTATGACACTCAAATGTTTTTATAAATAGTGTTTAATCATTAGATAGATGTAATTAAAATTAATTTTTCAGGACAAGACCTTTGGTCTCAAAAACAAAAAAGGTGCAAAGCAACAAAAGTTTATTCAGCAAGTAGAAAAACAAGTAAAAAGTGGTGGTATTCACCCCGCACAGCCTGTACAAGATAAAAAGAAGGAAAAAGAACAAAAACTGAAGGAGCAGAAGGAATTAGCAGCGCTATTCAAACCTGTACAGACTCAGAAAGTTGAGAAAGGTATGAAGTGATCAGATTTTACTTTTATACAATAGTTAAAAATAAAGTCTATTCTTATTGAATTGATATCTTTTTTGCTTGCATATTGTGGTTAGTAAGCTCTTAGATTCTATTAGATCTGATTTACAATATTGTTAACACATACTGCCGCGGCCGTTGTAATGGCATGAAAATTTCTTTACAAATTAATATCATTTAGAATACCACTTTTATAAATATTATAGAAATCCCATATATTCTGTATTCGTAAAAGCTGTACACAAGATTGTTTCTAAGATGAAACCGTTGTATGAATTTCACTTTATTCATTAAATAATTTATTTTAAAATATCTCAAATGCAGTACCTACCTATACTAAGTCAACATCAAATCAAAGTCAACTTTATTTTTACGGTTGCCTGGAAGAGATTGCTTTAAGCAATAAGTCCGCCAATTGTGCACTTACCATATTCATGTTCTCCATGTTAAATTATATATGTTTTTTAGTACTGGTATTGTACAATAAAGTGTAAAAATAAATAAATAAATAAAATCATTAATTCCTTTTTGCAGGTACTGACCCAAAATCAGTTGTATGTGCATTCTTCAAGCAAGGACAATGTGCAAAGGGTGATAGATGTAAATTCTCACACGACTTGACTATAGAAAGAAAGGTATATTATTTTATGTTCTTTTTTAAATTTCTTTTGTAAAAGAACCCTCTTCTTCAAGTACACAAAGTAGTATGTGAATATAATGTCTATAGGAATAGAAATTCATCTTTATTGCCACAAACTCTTGAACATTATAATTACTTTCAAATTTTTAATCACCAATTTATAAGTCACTAGGTTCCGCCCGCGGCTTCGCCCGCGTGGTGTTTTGATAAAAGGTAACCTATGTTCTTTCTCAAGGTCTAAAGATTGTCTGTGCCAAATTTCATCAAAATCGGTTGAGAGGTTTAAGCGGGAAAGCGTAACAGACAGACAGACAGACAGAGTTACTAGTGGATCTATGTTATCTAATTTCTTCAAATAAATAAAAACAACAAGATATATTGAAATTTTTTATAATGCTGATTTTTATTTAGGCTGAAAAACATTTATTTACCTACATTCTGAACATACAAATGATATAGCTACATTTTTTATTCATTTTTTATACCGTCTTTTAGGCCGAGAAGCGATCACTCTATGTAGATATGCGTGACGATGAAGACAACATGGATAATTGGGATGAGGACAAACTCAAGGAAGTGGTAGAGAAGAAACACGGAGAGGGCAACAAGCAGCGGCCTTCTACTGATATTGTATGTATTTTTTAAATAGTTTTGCTTTATTTAAAATTATGGGCGTTTATAAATAAATTGTAACCTATATTTATTACAAAAAAGAGCGTGTATGCCGAGCACTTCTCACAAGTGAAACTTCTTTGGCAAGATTCTAAGATACCAAAATCGTTCTCTTACTCCATGACGTAACGGTATTGCCATGATGCAACCTTAAAATGTTACTCTAAACGCGCATAAAAAGTTTCCCTTCAAAAGTAATATAAAACCATATATAAAACCAAATATTTTTGTAATTTTTACTAGAATTGTGGGTATATTAAAAAGTTAATAGTTGAGGTTATTTCCTCTACAAAATTTGATAATTATCAGCTGTATTTCAGTTATGTATGTCTTCATATATCTATGTTTCTTTATAGGGCTTAAAAACAAAAATAAAATAGTTTAATTAAAATTTTTTCGTTCCACAGATTTGCAAGCACTTCATCGACGCGGTCGAGAAATCGAAATACGGTTGGTTCTGGGAATGTCCAGCAGGCACCAAATGTATATACAGGCACGCTTTACCTCCCGGCTTTGTGCTCAAACGGGACAAGAAGAAAATGGAAGAGAAGAAGAATGAGATATCTCTTGTCGATTTAATAGAAAGAGAGAGAGCGGCTCTCGGACCAAATCAAACAAAGATCACGTTGGAAACCTTCTTGGCGTGGAAGAAAAAGAAGATTAAAGAGAAACAGGTAGATAAAGGAGTTTTTATTAAGATTTACTCTATAAATAAAGTTTCAATTGTCCATGTCGGCTTACAGAGCCGAACAGGTAGGCTTTCAGAGATAAAAAAAAGATATTTGATATGAACTTTAAACTGATTTAAATATTCCATGTTCTGTGTTCATATCTAATATTTTCAATATTGTGTACATTGCATTTTTGACGTGACAACGTCTTATAATTCGATAGAGCCGGCTGCACGCACGAAAAAACATGACTCATGCGGCGTTACCTCGCTCTGAGGCGTTCCATGTGAGGCTTGAAGTGCAAGCGAGAGCGCGGAACGAGCGACAAAGAAGCACAATCGGACGTTGTCACGTTCAACTATCGTCAGTAAACCGACTTTACAGACAACCAATTTTTTACGTTATTTTCCATCAACATTGGTTGATCAAGTGTACAGTTAAAGCTACAGACCAGTCAATCAACTTTGATGGATGTTGGACGATGCCGACGATTGACGATCGGTAGAAATTTTTCAAATTGCTCCCATAGTTTCATAGCCTTTTCAAGTCAAGCAAAAAAATATTATTGATTAACAAATTAATATTAATTACACAGGAACTACTCAACAAAGTGGAGGAACAACGCCGCAGTGACTACAAAGCGGGTCGAGCGGTTGGTCTCTCTGGACGAGAGATGTTCTCGTTTGACCCGGCGATGGCTGCTGATGCTGATGATGATGGAGACGAGGCTTTCGACCTTGGGAAGTTCCATGAGGATGAGGAGAAGGAGGAATATAGGAATATCGAGCTGGAGCTCATCGGGATGGAGGCTTGCGAGGTATGATATTATTATTATTTTTTTTTTTGAAGTGAAACTTCTTTATCGGGGTGGGACAAAAATTTTGTGTAACATTTTTGCGTTACGCCGTACGCGTGACATTTTTGCGTTACGCCGTACGCGTGACATTTTTAAGGTCATAAAGAAGTTTTACTTCTTACGTGTGTACTCTAGTACACGCATACATTTTTTTTTATGACAGAGCAAGCAAAGGTGGGCCACCTGATGTTAAGTGGTCACCACCGCCCATAGACACTTGTAACACTAGAAGTGTTGCAAGTGCTTTGCCGGCCTTTTATGGATAAATAAGCTCTTTTCTTGAAGGCCCCAATGTCGTAGTTGTTCGGGAACACCGCAGGTATTAAAAGCTATTGTGAAATTTTATGTAGATGGGTTGTTAAGCATCGTCTATATTTAGGGAAAACATTAGTACTCAACTAATGTTTTCCTTAAATATAGACGAGACATCAAGCATAAATTTTGCATCATACAGCATATACATTTCTTACATATCATATATTTCTGGTAACAGTCAGAAATTTGGAGGTAGCAACTTTGCACCATGTTGAGGCTTTATGGCCTTATATCCCAAGCACTTCTAGTTAGTAAGAATATTTGATGAATTATTAAAGTATGATTCTGTAATTTGTACTTATTAATAGAGTTGCCATAATAAAATATTGTCATGCCTGAAAAAAAAAACGATAAAAAATACTCAACATTAAAATGAAAGATCAAAAAAGTTAAAGCAGTAATATAAGTTAGCCACACCACATGGCACATGCACGTTTGAATCAATAACTTTATGTATATAAATTCCAGGCGGATGATTCAGGCACGAAAGCGACTGACGATAGGTTAGAAAAGCTAGGTAAAGATTTAGAAAATGGTGATGAAAAGCCACAAGAAGAAAATATGGGGGCTTTGCCAATTAATGAGAACCTCTTTCTCGCTGAGGACCTGGACGAGGAGCTAGAAAACCTGGACCTTGATGATTAACCTGTACAGATATTGTAATAAACTTGGTTTATAATGTGGGTGACTTTTATTTGGGTATTTTTGTACTGTGGTTGGTTAAAGTATGTACAAAGAGAAAGATTTAAGAGAGAAATATTTATAGAAATGAGAATACTAAAAACATGCATGAATGTCAATGGAATGATAGTATACAGAACATAGCTCAATGGCCTAAATTAAATCCGTTGTCGATGCTAAACTCGCATCGATGTTACAAGTAATTCAGGTAGGTGCTGTTTAGTTATTATTGGTGTATAGCCAACTTTCTAATTATATTCTTAAAAAATACCTTTAGGCTTCTGTCGATATTGCATACGATAGCCATTTTCAAGCCTTATCACTTATTAGGATACTTATTCAAGGAGAAATTAAAACTAAATATAGTTTCGTAACAATAATTTTATTAATATACTTTAATACTTTAACAATATAGATTACGAAAATAGTTTTCTTTTAAATATTATAAGCTTACTTTATAAAAGTGTAAAACAACAAACAACGTTTATAAAACTTTTAAAATTTATAGTTTAATAAAATATATTAGATATTGTTTCCTTATTAAATAAATAACAATGTAAATATGGCAACATTTTCCTTAATATTAAGTGACTGTTTTCTACTTCTTGATAGTAAGCCATTCCGCGGGGTTTTCAATCGTTATTTTGTCGATTTGAGCTTGAGAAAAGCCTTTAGCTGTCATCCGTGGTAGAATGTTATTAATTATATGGCAATATCCGTGACCTCCGAAATCAATCTGAAAAATAAATTAGAAATTGTTATAACCCGAGCAGATAGGGAATAGATCTGAAGATGGCCTCCGCTCGCATGCGTTCTCGCTCACGCGATGCAAAAAAACGCACTCAAGAGTTATAGTTGCTTTTATTGATATTGATGTTTTTATTGAGTTTTTTATATTGTTTGCGTTATAACTGATTGCTATTTATTTTCGTAAAATTTTTGTTACAAACTTTAAAAACAAATGGATGAACCAAAAAAATAATGTTAGAGAACTTAATTTGCCAACCTTACCATAAGTACCCGTCGCCATCTTCAGATCTATTCTCTATCTGCTCGGGTTATATAAGTAAAAACCTGTTCGACGTGTTATGGTAAACTAATAATATAAATTACTTAGTTCAGAAATGCTCAGGACGCATCATGTGCGTTTTAATTACCTCAATGAGCGTAACTCGTACATTATATATTAGGTAACACAAAAATAAACATAAGTACATACCAATCTATGTTTAGTGTGCACATCATGAGACATCAAAATTCTATTTTCCTTGCCATCATCAACCAATCCTTTAATCATGTTCATCCTTTGTGCATCCGACGGCATATCAGTAGGAACATGTAATTGGTAGTATGACACTTCCACGCCGAATAAATCAAACTGGCAATATGTACCAAGTTCGGAAAACTCTGCGAGCTTGTCGAAATCAAGGAGCGTACCTGTAAAATGTAAGAGATTAATAAAATTAGTCATTTTAAAATGTAACCTATCTTACCAGAGAATGTTTCAGAATTACGGTCTTTAGAAATATGAATCAATAAAATCCAATATAGTTAGTTAATTTTTATTTAATTTAATTATTTCGTTAGATTCCCACTTTAGAGACTTAATATACTTACTAAAAACTATTAATTCAAACAAAATAGGTGCCTTTATACATTCGTTACGAAAATATATCTCTCTCTATTTTTTTATTTTTTTCAACTAGCAAACTTACGATCCAAATGAGACATGACAACTTTATCAATTTTCCCGCCAGATTCTGAGTAAATGCGGATAATTTCGAACGGCGCTTCCGGTTCTCTATGCGGGTGGAAACTAACACCGCAACCAATTTGTGCTTGAAGTTCTCCTGCTGCTTTTATTGCTTTTCTTTCGAAATCTGGAAGTATAAAATACGATTGAATAAAGTAGGTATGTAGAACATCTTTTTTTTGTTGATTCGTAAAAAAAATTAACAAACAGCAATAACTTTTTTTGCATGAATTACTGAAATCGAAATTTTTTCAATAATCTGAATTTTCTTTATCAATATGTGACGCTTTCTGTACCTTTTGACTAACCTACTATATTTTTACATAATTTTATAAGAAAACATTAGGAAATGTTACAATTTTTTACAGCATAGTCAACTTAACATAAATGTTTACCTTTAATCGGCCAAACACTAGCAATCTCTCCCATAAAGCCAGTTTTTACTGTAGGATAGTCAACACAGCCTTCAGTCATCTCTTTCAACATATGATTATACATATCTTCTGCAGTACTCCCCATAGTACTGTTGTTTTGCACATCAGCTATATAATAACCAGTGCCAGCTACTATATGGACTTTGCTTTTTTCTGATAACTGCTTACAGAAATCAATGTCTCGTTTGATCCCCTCTGTTGTGTTCTCAACTATTGTTCCTGTAGTGTGAAAATAGAGGTTGGTACTTACTACTTACTTACTTGAACTGGACAATTACCTTAAATTATCCAGCGATTACTCTGTTTATTCTAGAGAAGATAATAAAAATTTAGTTTTAATTATAATTTTATAACAATTCTAACATTATATTATGATATAAAGCCTTATCTATACTAATATTATAAAGCTGAAGAGTTTGTTTGTTTGTTTGAATGCACTGGTCTCAGGAAATACTGGTCCTTTTTTAAAAATTTGTTTGGTGTTAGATAGCCCATTTATCGAGGAAAGTTAAAGGCATATATCATCACATTAGGAGTTAGGACCAACAAGAGTGGAGTAATGCGGGTGAAACCGCGCGGCACAGCTAGTAGATAATAAAAAACTAAATTTAATGCGAAGAAAAATAACTATAGAAATGTAAAAACTATAATTTACCTCCACCATACTTCTTATAAGCCAGTACATCATTTAACACTGCTTCCTTTGCCTTTAAATCATTGAACATTAAATTATTTTTAGAGCTATATGGATACTGCCTATGAAACCCCACATTTTCGAGACAAAAGCCACTCTGAAATTTATCTGCAATTTCTTTTGGTGGCTCTTTATAGAAATGGGTGAACTCCATTGATAGATGTTCATGTGTTAGTGTTCTGCCTAATGCACTAGGGTGTACATCCCCTAAAACTGAAAGAATACATGTATTAAATCAAATGGAAGTTAAAATATCCAGTAACATTTAATTCAATGAATAATATGAAAAAAAAACTTAAATTGAAATGTGCATTTATTTTTAATTAATAGCATACTATACATAGAGTTCAATTTAAGTTTTGAACTTACCTGTTTGAATTATGGCACTCATTTTCTTGTTATTTATGATCAAAAAGCAATACGAATGAAAAATAAGATCCTAAGGAAGATGTTCTTCTGGGACATACGAGATATAATTTTATCAGCTTGATAATAAAACCTCTGCAATATATCATTTGTTTATCTATTTAAATTATTTTACTCATAACTGATATCAACTTGTTTTCCTAATATTTACATTATAACAAGCCTTGATTTCACAATTATTATTGTTTACATTGTTTACAGATGCCAACGCCAGCTGATCTATTTGACAATATCAGTGCAAATGTCAGAGTGATAAGACAGCTTTTTTATTCCAGAAAACTATGCATAAGTCGGCCGTAGAAATTGGACTCAAATATTACTTATACCTAATATTTTTCAGTAACTTGCAACGAGTTTTAAGTATAAATCTTATATATAAAAATGAATCGCAAAATGTGTTGGTAAGCGCATAACTCGAGAACGGCTGAACCGATTTCGATAATTCTTTTTTTATTATATTCCTTGAAGTACGAGGATGGTTTTTATGTAGAGAAAACGTAAATATGTACCACGGGCGAAGCCGGGGCGGACCGCTAGTAATAAATAAATAAATTAGCCCACTAATCCCAAATTAACATACACCCATAGCCCATAACTTACTAAAAAGTATACGCAAATGCCAATTGCCATGGTAACGTATAATTTGTTATATTATTGCTATTGAAACAATAATAAGAGTTATTTCAGGATTAAAGTGATCTATTCAAAATGCCTATATTGGTTAAGGATTTTACGTGGACTCAAACTTTAAACACAATCAATGTAAGGATTCCTCTGGACCCGGTGTACAGAGAAAAAGTTGATCTTTTTACCACCGATAAATACATAAAGGCGCATTTCAATCCATTTTTGTTTGAAGTGTTTTTGCAGCATGATATCGATAGTGCTAAAAGTAAATGTACACTACAAGACAACCTAATCATTTTTGATTTAATAAAAAAAGAAGAACTTGATTGGGACGTGTTAGAAAAGACACTAAGCAAAAATGAAAAAGCGAAACTGCGTGAAGAAATTTTACTGGAATGTCAAGAAAAAGCTAAAGCAGCATCTGAGGAAAGGGCTATAAAGAAAAGTCAATTAGATAGATTTACTGTTCAACAAGCGATGGACATCGATAACAAGCAGCATAATCTGATGGATTCCCGAAGAGATGCGGAACGAAATAAAGCTATGGACGATTTAGAAAATTGGAGGCTCAACAACATTACAGACAACGTTCAGCAATGTAAAATTGAAAATTGTGAAAATAATACAAACAGAGGTGTATCAATAGTCGAGTTGCCTGATGAAGATGTCGTCCCAAAAGTCGAGAAAAAAGCAGTAAAAAAACCAAGTCGACCGATCGTCAAAATACCGGTTAAAACTCCAGTCAAGTCTGAATACATTGAAAAGAAGAAAGACGAAGTAGCTAAACGTATATTACCAAAATTACGCGAGTCGGGACAAGTAGAGATTAAACATACGCCGAGGACGTTTCCTACGCCGAGTAGGGAATCGACAGCTCAAGAGGAAGAAGCTTGGTTGAAGAATATTACACAAGCTAGAAGAGCTATTGGTATATTATGTTACTTAAATGCCTAAATATTGGTAAACAATCGTTAACTGTTAATCAATAATTGAGTAAAGTATTTAACACGTTAGTTGCTGCGATATTAATACAAAACGTGTCGCGTCTACCGACCGGCTAGGCGGATTTCGTGCACAGGCATATTGTATTTAATTCATTAAAATATACCATCCTATATTTCAGTATGATCAACTTTCAACAGGTTTCGTTTCCGAAGATTTACGTCCTGAAGAACAAGACCCGCAGTGGTGTAAGGAGAAAGGAGATGAGTTCTTTCGCAACGGCAACTATCTGGGTGCGATTAGCGCGTACACACACGGCATCACGTTGTCCGATAAATTACCAACTTTGTACGCAAATAGAGCGGCTACACACTTCGCTTTGGGAAACTTTAATAAATGTGTAAGTGGTTATTTTTTACTCTACATAATCTCTTGTTATTTTATTCACATCTCAATCT